>NC_139947.1:48873361-48905861 GCF_963454915.1 Gymnoscopelus microlampas | reverse complement strand
TGTGTTTTCTTTTGCTGAAGAATTATCTGGTCCCTCTGGGCTTTAGTGACTGTTCTCGCTCTACATTGAATATATATTTCGGCTATTTTCGGCAAAGAGGTTTAGTGTTAGGGGGAAAAAAGAGCAGACAAAGCGCACGTTTTCAAGTAAAGTACAAGTATTGAGGGTTTAAGTGGTGGTTAACTGTCTGAAAATACAAATTAACATGAATCCAACACAACGCTACTCATTGATAGTTCTGTCAAACAAGTCTATGAAGCTATCTATGAAATCTATGAAAAAAGTTGAATCTGCAACACGATCTCTCTCACGTAAGGGGTCCTTGGGAAGGACATTTTTCAGTCCAAGGACCTCTTGACTTCCAATTGTCTATACTTTTACACTACATCTCATAGGAAAATATTGCACTTTGACTCCACTACAAAGTATTTGAAAACTTAACTTACTAGTTACTTTGCAGATATAAATTATTACATTATAAAACATACATTAAACACTTTAGCCCTATTTAATACATAGGATATTTGAAAACAGCCGAAGCTCACAACGCGTCACATCGCGACGCGCTGTGAGCTTGTAGATCTGCTACTTTCAAACATTAGTACTTTTACTTTTGGTACTTAAACACACTTACCTTTGACACCAATACTTTTATACTTTTACCCAAGTACATTTTGAATTCCGGACTTTTACTCGTAACGGAGTATTTCTACATTGCAGTATTGATACTTTCACTTGTGAAAAAGTGTGAGTTCTTTTTCCACCACTGTCTCTCGCCTAAGGTGGTCCTTCCCTTGCCAAGGACATCTTTTCAGTCCAAGGACTCCTTGACCTGAAACATGTTGAAGACCCCTGCTGCCGTAAGTGGTCTATTGTGTGAACAGAACGGGATGAGATGGAAGGAGAGAGTAGATATATCTGTGTGCAGGTGCATGTGAGAGGAAAGAATTGGGGGAGGAGGTGAAAGAGAACCTAGAGATGGTCTTCCTGTTCTTTTGTACGTGTGTTTTTTTATGTGTCTGAAAATAGCTTACTTCAACCTCTCACTAATGGTGCTGTACCTGATCACAGTTGAGGTAACGCGCACGTAATGTACACACGCTCACGCTTATATCCCATTAAGACCTGGAACGCATCTGTGTCACTTTTTGATTTGGGCTAAAAAAGCATTATTTTACACTTTGGCTATTCAAAAATAGCAGATATACAAGCTCATGGCGCGGCACCGAGTGCCGCGCTATGAGCTTGTAGATCTGCTATTTTTTGAAAAATCATGAAAATGTGTGCAAATCTTTGAATATATATATTTTTAAAGCGAACATTTTTTACTCAAATCCTTGCTTCTGGGGGTCCCTGGAACAAAATATTTTCAGATGGGGGTCCGCGGCCGAATACATATCATTTTGGGGGTCCTTGACATGAAAAAGTTTGAGAACCACTGATATAGAAACATAGGTTTTTCAGAAAACTGTTGGGATTTAGAAGACATTTGTAGAATCAGCTTCGGGTCTTAATGGGTTAAGTATGCGCACACACACGCAAGCACGCACGCACGCTCACACACACGCACACGCACACGCACACACACACACACACACACATACACACACAGTCACACCCGCTCCATCCAGCTTTGATTGGACCCATGGAGACAGCCATCAAAGCGTATTCAACGTCAGAAGTTCACAAACGAAGCTTCCTGCCACGCTCGCCGTGAATGAACACTATAGTGCAGCCAACGGTGGTGGGAAAAAAGTACTCGCATTTATTTTCTTTTACTTAAGTAAAAGTATCGATACTACTACAATATAGAAATACTCTGTTACACGTAAAAGTCCATGAATTCTAGCCTGACACTCAGCCTGAATTTTCATTTCGTTTCACTCCATTATTCAGTCTGAAAGCCCTCTCAATGCTGCCGGTTGCTGAGATGGGGGCGTGGCCAAAGTTTTTTTTTTCAAAGACTCTTTGGCGATTGGTTCGTACTGGATTATCCCGATCCCGATTCGTCGATCAGATTTTCAACCGAGGCTGAGACCTCCTATGAGAGCGTCACCAGACCAGAATCGCCTGAACATATTTTTTTTAATGGCCGTGGCTAGCGATTCACGGGCTGGAGCCAGGCTACATGAATTCAAAACTTACTTGAGTAAAGGTACAAAAGTATTGGTATCATGTACTTAACCCATTAAGACCTGAGGCGGTTCTTAAAAATGTTTTGTAAATCCTTACAGTTTTTTGAAAAAAATCGAAAAAATATTTTTTTAAGATTTCTCAAAAATAGCAGATATACAAGCTCATAGCGCGGCACTCGGTGCCGCGCTATGAGCTTGTATATCTGCTATTTTTGAATAGCCAATCACAGATGCGTTCCAGGTACCAAAAGCATAGAAAGCAGTCGTCATGCAGAATGTCCAGTTTCACAGGTTTTCAAACGTATAACATCTTTTGAAAAGCAGCAGATATACAAGCTCACAATGCGGCGCATCGCGACACATTGTAAGCTTGTAGATCGGCTATTTTCAAATGGACAAAATGTATAGGGCTGAAGTGGTTAATGTATGTTTTGTGATAATAATCAAAATCTACAAATCATCAGTGATGAAGGCTGGCTAGACGAAACGTACTGTACGTCACTGTGTCAATTTGAGGCACATGGAACAACAGAAAATATGGATTTTTATTTCTGAGTGTGACCCTCCATGATTAGATTTGTTTGCATACTCTCATTAGTAGGGAATGGGATGCAGCGATATATTTCTGCCGTATGGGGGGTGGAGCGTAGTTGAGTCCAAAGTACAATATTTGGCTTGGAAATGTAGTGTGAATGTCATCCAAGTATCCAAATATTCAACTAACATACCGATTTTCTTTTTTTCCAGTACTCAAGTAAATGTCAGTGGTGGAAGAGGTACTACAATGTTTTACTTAAGTAAAAGTATCAATACTGCAATGTAGAAGTACTCTGTTACAAGTAAAAGGCCTGTGTTCAAAATGTTACTTGAGTAAAAGTACAAAAGTATTGGCATCAAAATATACTTAGAGTACCAAAAGTAAAAGTACTAAAATGTTTGAAAATAGCCGATCTACAAGCTCACAACGCGTCGCGATGCGACGCGTTGTGAGCTTGTAGATCTGCTATTTTCAAATGGCCTATGTATAAAATAGGACTTAAGTGGTTAACGTGTGTTTTATAATATAATAATGTATATCTGTAAAGTAACTAGTAACTAAAGTTTTCAAATAATTGTAGTGGAGTAAAAGTACAATATTTGTCTTTGAGATGTAGTGGAGTAGAAGTAGAAGTATTGAACATTGGAAATACTCCAGGAAAGTAAAAGTGCCTCAAAATTTTACTTAAGTACAGTACTTGAGTAAATGTACTTAGTTACTTTACACCACTGGTAAATGTACTACGCTACTGCCCACCACTAGTTCTGGGACACTGCTGTCAACCATAACCCCTTGAACCCGGTGTCCATATTCTGGGGGGAACATTAGCCGATCTACAAGCTTGTACATCGGCTATTTTTTGGCGAAGAGATTTGGTGTGTAGATGGGAATTAATAATAATAATAATAATAATACATTTTATTTGTATTGCACTTTACATTTGAAAAAGAACTCAAAGTGCTACAGTACATAATAAACAGTAATTAGTGGTCGAAGTACAGCTGTGACTCATGTCCAGTTCTCTGAGACTACAGGTGTTTAAGTGGTTAAAGCGCAGAGGTCTTCTGTTCTAAATGAGTTTGATGAAACGGCAGTCATGCAGTGAATCAGACGCTTCTTTATCAAGCCTCCATAATTCTCATCATCATTCACCAGAAGGTGCAGGCTCGCAGTGTTTGATGTCCAGGAAATGACTCATGGACATGAAACACACTCATAACGTCGCGCCCGCCGCCTATCGCTCAGGAAACCTCGTATCTGTATATATTTTTTTTCTTCTTTTTTTTTGTAATGTAATGCCCTACTTTTAACACAATGGCACAGCATGTGCCTGGTAATAGCTTTGTGGACGTCCAACCGTTTTCATGTGCAAACTTTGACCGTTTTTTACGTTTTGGCCTATAACCGTAGGTTGTACAGTCAATGAATAAATACATAGATAAATACGTATTTATTCATACGTATGATGACGCAACTCACCATATCCAATAGGCCACGCTCCTTTCTGCCTAACTTGTTTTTGTAATTCCCCCCCATTTAGCATTTCCTTCAAAACACACTTTTTGCTACTACTCCTACAGATTGTAGGAAAAACAAATCATCACAAATCATACACACAATCATACCAATGTTGATATTTCATTCCAATTGTCTACGATTGAAGTTTGCAAGCTTGACCCACAAATTGATGCAGATTAGCCCCCCGGCGGACAGTTCAGAAACCTGCCTAATGGTGACATCATTTCAAACAACTTTGTTTTAATTGATGCATAAGAACAATGGCCTAAAAAAAAAAGCATCTTTGCTGAAAATAGCCGATCTACAAGCTCACAACGGCTCGCAGCGCGAGGCGTTGTGAGCTTGTGGATCTGCTATTTTCGGCTAATGTTCCCCTCAGAATAGGGATGCTAGCGTTCAAGTGGTTAACCCTTGCATTGTGTTAGAAAACTTCATCCACTTGTGGTGTTAGCGGGTCAAATTTGACCCGTGATTTAAATCAGCCCAAACAAATTATAAAAAAAATACTTGCTTTTGTTTTTTAACTTTAAACAATGTTAATATTATTAAAAATAGTGACACTAGTGGTGTTAGGGTCATTTTTGACCCGTATGCCATAGAAGGTAAAAAGTCATTTATTTTTCATAAAATCAAACTTTATTTATATAGTAACGGTATAGTTACCGTTATAGTTACGGTATAGTAACTATGAGGATCCCCTGGGGGTCCCCGGACCCCCTGTTGAAGACCCCTGGTCTAGATTATCTTCCTTCCTCACAAGATCTGCTGTGTCTCCTTTCCTTTTTGACCATTGGCCAGATCGCTCTCCCCTGTGGCCGCGGTTGTTGGAAAAACAGTGGCGGTATGGGGGAATCGATCTCGGGATGTTGGGATTGGCAATCTAATGGGCTCCATTGGCTCGGCGCCAGTGGCAGTGCATCCATATTCCCCGGTGGGAACATTAGCCAAAAATAGCCGATTTACCGTTGTGAGCTTGTAGATCGCCTATTTTTTTGGCAAAGACATTTGCTGTAGACCGGTTTAACTGGTTGAGACGATGCTCAAAAGATGCACATGGTTTTAGATACAAAAAAAGGCACTCCTTTTGTGGGCACATACAGTATGAATACGCACACACACACACACACACACGCGCGCGCGCGCTGCAGTGATATTTCTGTCAGTGCTTCTCAGCAGCATTCGTAGCAGAGTCCTGGCCATGAACAGCATCCTGTTTCAATCCGCTGGTTACCAAGGTGACCAAGCAATGTTTTATATGCAGTGCTGAGGAGCATTGTAAAGATAGCACACACGCACGCACGTGCACACACGCCACGCACTCACACACATGTTGCTATAGTTGTGAGGACATCAGTATTTTCTTTATATTTTTTACAGAATGCTGCACCTAATTTGTTTTTTTGGCATAAATAGCAGATGTGAGCTGGTAGACCTGCTATTTTTGGTGTATGACACCGGCACGCAACAAAGTATAAACCAGGCATAACTACAACGCCAACCCCTAAATGTCTAACCATAACCCCAACGTGAATCTATTACTATAAGTGTAAGCCTTAAATCAACCATTTCTCTGTACCTCACAATGTCTATTTCTCAAATTAAAACTATACTTGTGGGGACATTTCAATTGGCCTTCACACAAGTATAGTAGTGCAAGTGTGTGTACACGCGCGCACGCATGCACACACACACACACACACACACACACATCCGTATGTCTCCTGATTTGATGTTTAGATTTGGAGCAGAGCAGCCCCAGATGCTGGTGGTTGCACCCCTCACTGTGCAACCAAATGTCACCCTGGTCAACACACACACACACACACACACACACACAACATTTCCAGACGCACGCACGCACGCGCAAACACACACACACACACACACACACACACACACACACACACACACACACACACACACACACACACACACACACACACACACACACACACACACACACAGAGAGAGAGACACGTGAGCAAACACTTCCAGATACAGCACGCACGCGCGCGCGCACACAGCCTCCCACACGTTCATTTGCACACGATCACAGGATAGCAGCAGCATCAAAGCGCCACATATTCATCAAGGCTCTTTAATCTGCTTTCATTGTATCACAATTATTCACATGCTAAACAGACTCACATTCATACGGTTTGTTAGCTAACATATGCCAGTTAGTTAGAAGAGCCACCGAGCCCGCCTTGTTTCCACCGTGAGGTTTCTGTTGGTTACAGTATACAACGTCTTTTTCCGATAACGGTGCATTTCTATTCCAGTGGTGGAAAGTAACTAAGTACATTTACTGGAGTACTGTACTTAAGTACTGTTTTGAGGTATTTTTGCTTTACTGGAGCATTTCCAATTTTCAGTACTTTTACTTTTACTCCACTACATCTTAGAGGCAAATATTGTACTTTTACTCCACCAAAATTATTTGAAAACTTTAGCTACTAGTTACTTTGCAGATATACATATTTATATAAAACATACTGTACATTAACCACTTTAGCCCTATTTTATACCTAGGCTAGCAACGCAGCGTTGTGAGCTTGTATATTGGCTATTGTTATAGATCGGCTAATGTTCTCCTCAGAAAAGGGATGCTGGGGTTCAAGTGGTTAATGTAAAAAAAAAAAAAAATCATATCACACAAATATTTGTTGGCCCCCCCTTGTTGTAACCCCCTAAGGGTCCCGGACCCCCTGTTGAAGACCCCTGCAGTATAGTGTGTCAAGTCAGTCTTATGGGTCGGCTGAGGTTTGGACTAATGAGAGCAAATGAGAGACACTCTGGGCCCACTCCTACCCCCCCGACCCCCCCCCCTTCAACAGCTCTATCCATCATCTACTAAACGGGAGCAGTCGTCTGGCCCTCTCTGTCATCTGGGAAATAAACGTCTTAATTGGAAATTGTGTTAATTCTCATATCAAGTTGATACGGGCTTAGTCACCTAAGCCCTATTTTATGCGACCGTGTTGTGTGAAGATTGTCACATTGTGACACTTTGTGAGCTTGTAGATTGGCTCTTTTCGCTAATTTAGAATCATTATTTTGTATGTGGCATGCTCACAAAATAGGGATGTCAGACTGAAAGCGGTGAAACCATTTTCAACCTTATCTTCACGTAACTGGCCCTCACTAAATGCTCATTCATCCACTCACTCTGTGTCTCATTGGTGGACTATGGACAGTTCAGAAACCTGCCTACCAGTGACATCATCAACGGGGATTCCAAGCTATAACAATAGCCGATCTACAAGCTCACAGCGCTGCGTTGTGAGCTTGGCTTTTTTTTTTGGCAAAGAGGTATAGTTGTAGAGAGAAAAAAGAGAAGACCAAGTAAAAAAAAAGTTATACGATATAGAGGGGGTCCCTGCTTCATCTCTCTCTCTCTCTCTCTCTCAGCTAGGGGGTCCTTGGCCTGAAAAACGTTGAAGACCCCCGCACTAATGCAATTATTTGAAGAATTATTGTCGTCAACCATACCAGTGGTTCTCAACCTTTTCAGGATCAAGGCGGTTGAAAATCACAAAAAGGAGCAGATGGACATTTGGACATCCGGGTGCATGGGCCGCGTGCATTTTCCATGAGTTTATTTTAATGATCAATTGATTGTGTTCTGGCTTGGATCAATGGAAATAACGTACTGTAGGATACTTTATCGTTATCACAAAGAGAACTTTTTTCAACGTTTTAGAGAAAGAAAAAACATGACCCCCCCTTTTATATATCGTTGTTGTCGGGCAGAAACCTCTTATCTCCATATTTTAACTTTTCCAGGTTTTTTTTTCTCGTAAATTAGCGGCCCACTTGATCATACTACAGCGTCACACAAAAGCATCAAAAGTAGCAGATCTACAAGCTAGAAACGTGGCGTGAAGCGATCTGCTACTTGTTGTCATATTTTAATTTGAATCCTGAAAAGCAACAGTTTTGAACATATGAGGTTTCCACCCGGCAGAGACGATATTAATGTCATAGTATCATTCAAATCTTACTGTTTTGCCCCACTTGCATTACCCTGGCAGCCCACTAGTGGTCCCCTGCCCACAGGTTGAGAATCATTATCATAAACAGTATGTGAGAATTGAATATGCTGAATCAACATTCAAGTCATAAGACTAGATGAATAGGCTCTATTCACAGCAGCCATATTATGAAGACATTCACAGGTGTTACCAATGAATGAAACTAATGAAGGCTCTGTTCCATCTGGTCGAACAGAGTCAGGGTGCTGATATTGTGCATGTTGGCCCACTGGAAACAGTCTGTTACACCAGTGGGTCTAAAGTTGGGGTCCAGGGACCCTCATGGGCTTCCAAATGGCCCCTTACATGTGTGTAACTCTGAGAGTGTACAAATGGAACCAAATGGACCCGTAAGGGTCCATTTGGTTCCATTTGTACACTCTCAGAGTTATGGGGGTCGTGGAAACCACTGTGCTAGACTAAATGGAACAGAGCCTTCATTAGTATCATTAGTAACACCTGTGAAGGAAGTGATAATATGGCTACTGTGCATAGAGCCTATCGAAGGAGTCATTTCTCAAAAACGTGAAAGTTGAATCAACATTGAAGTCTTTGCTTTTAATATAGCCGGAAAACGAATCGAAAATCAATTGAAACGAAAGGTCTACAAAGTGCATTGTTTCTTGCAGGGCATGGAGGGCAGAGTGGCGGTCCTATTTGAAAAGGAGTTCCACATCCTGGGTGTTGATTGAAGTGAGCTCGTTAGCCGGCGTTGTGTGTTTCAGCTGTAAGGCTCTGCAGGGTCTTAGGACGGCTTATTGAGTTATCTGTGGAGGGGGGGGGGGTTAGTCTGATGGCTGGCGTAGCCTTGTGGCCTGCTGGGAAATTTCCTACGATTAATGATGGGAAACGGCGCGACTCTGTCCTCGTGGCCACGGCTAACAGAGGGGAAACGGCGCGACTCTGTCCTCGTGGCCACGGCTAATAGAGGGGAAACGGCGCGACTCTGTCCTCGTGGCCGCGGCTAACAGAGGGGAAACGGTGTGACTCGGTCCTCGTGGCCACGGCTAACAGAGGGGAAACGGCGCGACTCTGTCCTCGTGGCCACGGCTAACAGAGGGGAAACGGTGTGACTCGGTCCTCGTGGCCACGGCTAACAGAGGGGAAACGGTGTGACTCTGTCCTCGTGGCCACGGCTAACAGAGGGGAAACGGCGCGACTCTGTCCTCCTGGCCACGGCTAACAGAGGGGAAACGGTGTGACTCGGTCCTCGTGGCCACGGCTAACAGAGGGGAAACGGTGTGACTCGGTCCTCGTGGCCACGGCTAACAGAGGGGAAACGGCGCGACTCTGTCCTCGTGGCCACGGCTAACAGAGGGGAAACGGTGTGACTCGGTCCTCGTGGCCACGGCTAATAGAGGGGAAACGGTGTGACTCTGTCCTCGTGGCCACGGCTAACAGAGGGGAAACGGTGTGACTCGGTCCTCGTGGCCACGGCTAATAGAGGTGGAGCGCGGCATCAATGAATGAAAAGGTCAGACTATAGGCCTATCTGATTTATGGTTCATCCGTATGACGTGTCACACGCGCTGAAAACAGACGGTTTGCAAGCTCACGGCGCGTCGCCGTGGCTCCTGATAAACATGTTTGTGGCTGTAAATGAATACAAAGGTTATCTGGCTAATTGTGCCACAGTGATGTCTATATCTTTCCAGTTAGCATTTTAAAGCGGCAATCTGGAAGTTATGTTAATGAATAAAAGAAGATTTTATTTTTTAACCAATAGACCTAGACAGTATAGTATTGGTGACCACACAAGTGGGGAATGCATGCATTACTTTCCACCACTGTGTCAGTTCCACAGTGAACTGTGAGAAACCCAAAAACATCATGTGAGCACATGTTCTTGCCTTGCTTCACATAATAAGCTAACAGCGCCCTCTGCTGCCAAAGACACTGCAGAGCAGATTGTGTCATCTGTGTCATTTTTAGACTTGAGCTAAAAAGCATTATCTTCCACTTTGGCTATTCAAAAATAGCAGATTATACAAGCTCATAGCGTGGCACCGAGTGCCGCGCTATGAGCTTGTAGATCTGCTATTTTTTGAAAAATCGTGAAAATGTGTGCAAATATTTGAATATATATATTTTTAAAGCGAAAATATTTAACTCAAATCTTTGCTTCTGGGGGGTCCCTGGAACAAAATATTTCGACATTTCAACATTCTGGGGCGGCCATAGCTGAGTGGTTAGTGAGCCCGCCTAGGGAGCCAGAGGCCCTGGTTACCCCAGGTTCGATTCCAGGCCAGGCCAGCATATGCGTCGATGAAATGAAATTTGTCCCTGAGCAAGACTCTTAACCCCTAATTGCTCACAGGTTCTCATTGGAAACAAGACCGTCAGGACTTTCATGAACGACCTGTTAAAAGTAATTATCCTTAATTATCCTTATCCTTACATCAACTGAATTTACTGTGAGTTTACTGTAAATCACGTCTGCTAAATGGCAACATTGTGAATTGTAATTTGGCTTTTGTAATTTACACGGTGTCCTAGTTATTTGTGTGTGTGAAATAGCCTTATTTATTATTAAATAATAGGCTATGGGGGTGGGGGGAGCATTGCTCCATGTCCCATTTAAGACCATTAAAGGCAACCGGAAACTGACGGAATACATCACCACTGTTCAAAAGGGACAGATCTACAAGCTGACAAAGCCGGCACGACGCACCGTATGACAAATTGTAGATCAGCGCAAGCGCATCCCTCACACGATTAAACGTTTATAAAGTAAATAGCCGACTCTCGCGTGTGAATGAAGAGAATAAGAAGTTTGTTTACACTTTAACCTCACGACCAAAGGCTAATAAAACTTGGAATGGATATTATGTTGTTACGTCCCCGTCTAGGGGAAAAAGAGATGCAACATAAAGTGGGAGTGAAACCTGTTTTTTTATTTAGAACTTAATATATATTTACATTAACTTAAATAGACTTTAACGCGTGTGTGCGGGCAGGGGTGATGGCCTCCATAAGATGAATCGGAGGGCGGAACACACACACACATTGCATGATGAACCATATGTAAAAACGTCAGAGGCTTGATATATGTTTGACATTTCAAATCCGTTTCAATCTGCAAATAACTCGACCTGTATTGTTAGAAGGATGCATTCCAGATCATTTAAAGAGTGCTTCATACCCCTAGGTATGTTTTCAATTCAATTCAAACTTTATTTCAAGACGCACACAGGGGGGTCCATAGTGAAGAACACATAAAACATATAAAAACAAAACAATGAATCAACATGGCATATACAAACAAGGCAGGACTTTCAGCCTTATCTCTGCACATACAGGCTAGAGCGCCAGTGTCTCCATAGCTTAGATGACAGCCTAACAGAGCTTTTGGCAGGATTAGAGAGTGATACAATGATGCTGTTCACAGAGTCTGTTAACCTGTACATAAATCTATACATCAGGTTTGGTAATACAGCAGGGCAAGTGGGTACATTTATTTCTACAAACATTTGACTGGCACTACAGCATCTTGGGGCTTTGAGCAGTAGCCTCATGCAGTCGTAGCATCGCCACAGGTGTGCAGTGTATAGCGGAGTACAGTAAGCTTTAAAAAGTGAGATTTTCACTGGAGTTGAGCAGAAATTGAATTTGCGAACAAGCATGTTGGCTTGGGCATACAGTTTACGGCGCTGTCTAAAAATATCTCTGTCATCAGATAGGTCATTTGTTATAAAATTACCTAGATATTTGGTCTCCTTGCACTCTTTCAGTGTCATACCAGACAGATAGAAGTCAGGAAATACCAGCTTACTGTCTTCCTTACTTCTCACGATAAGAGTTATGCTCTTTTTTGCGTTGTACTTGATATCAAAATCAATTCCATACTGTGAGCGCACTCTTAGTAACTGCTGGAGACCAGCACTACTAGGACATAGGACCACCAAGTCATCTGCAAACATGAGGTGGTTAATGATACTGTCACCAATGATACACCCTGTTTTACAGGCATTCAACTGTACAGATAAATCATCCATAAAGACATTAAAAAGGAAAGGAGAATGTGCAGAAACCGGTTTATAATTGCACGGTTCAGCAAAGTAGAACATGGCGCGAACATGCGTGCACCAATGCACATGCAACGGCCACGTGCCATGTGAATTTACCTTCGGGGCGAGGCTTCCCGAGGCTTCCCAACCAGCGTGCACTGACATAGTTAGCCTCTCCCTCACTTGTTCTATGGCAGTCTGAGGTGAGGAGAGTTAGTTCTGTGCGCTTGGTAGATTTCGGTTCTAAAAGTTGTTTACATTGTTTATATAATCTTAAACTGTGAAACAAGGTTATAACGTAATTCTGTGTTGCTAATGTGTTGCTGTGTAGTTGTTTTGCAGGGGGTTTTGAGTGTTTCAGCAAACGTTTTGTTAGTTTACTGTTTAGCAGCACTTCAGCTCACTTCACACATCTAGCTAGTTAACTTGACATTGTCACATTGCATTTTCTAATACAGTATGTGTTTAGTCTCTGAATGGATACAGTTGGTACTGTATACCCACCTGAAAATGCAGCTATTTTCTGTTTAATAGAGAGCTGGAGAGACCCCTGCTACTGAGCACACACTCAGTAGCAGGAGCAGCAGTGCAGTGAGGCAGCAGCACTCTGCATGGAAACAATCCTAAGTATTTCTTCTTTCAAAATTATATTAGACTGTATTGTAAGCGTTTCCTCATAACACACAAACTAAAGCTTTGGGACCAAAAGGTGAATTTGAACCTGACAGTTGGACTGAGCCCAAGTTGCCAAGTTCTGCTTGTTGGGTGAGGCCTATAGGCCTATAGCCTGCTGCTCCAGGCTCCACCAGGCCTGCAGCAGCCATCTACCACCAGGCTCCACCAGGCCTGCAGCAGCCATCTACCACCAGGCTCCACCAGGCCTGCAGCAGCCATCTACCACCAGGCTCCACCAGGCCTGCAGCAGCCATCTACCACCAGGCTCCACCAGGCCAGCAGCAGCCACTGGGTCAGGCCCAGGCCAACACCAGGCTCCACTGGGCTAACAGCAGCTGCCAGGTAATTCTGGAGTTTTGGACGAGCAGATGGAGGAGATAAAGAAATCACTGAACTATATCTCTGGGGAAATGTCAACTATCTCCAAGCAGCAAAAGTTGATACTGGACATGATGAGTGAAATTAAAGAACTTAAGAAGCAATGTGCCGAGAAGGACAAGATGATGGCTGTCCTGGAATGCCGAGTGGCAGACCTGCAGCGGTACTCCCGCATAAATGATATTGTTGTCAGCGGGTCGAAGGCCAGGCCTCGGTCATAAGCCCGGGCGGTTTCAACAGCAACCAGCAGTGAACCCACGAGCCCGACCAGGATTCCATCGAGCAACAGGCGATTGCATTCTTCAACAACAAAGGCACTTCAGTCAATAGCAACGACATCGAGGCGTGCCGTACTCTCCCTCGGAGAAACAAGGCAGACAAACCAGCTACAATAATCCGCTTCACTAATAGGAAGCATAAGAATGCACTGCTCAGACAAGGGAGGAAGCTGAAGGGGTCAGATGTGTATGTGAACGAGCACTTAACTAAGACAAATGCAGACATTGCCAGAAATGCATGCTTTCTGAGAAAGCAGGGAAAAATGCAATCAACATGGATTGCAAACTGCAAGCTGTGTATCAAGTTGATTCGGTCACCGGAGGAGGCCAAAGTGCTGGACAAATACCAGCCACTCCACCAAGGTAATTATAACCTATAGACAATGAACATGCATTGACTGACAAATTAACTTAATGCAGGAACTTGAACAAGACATTGATCCGGACGATAACTTTGAAGTAGGTATATCAGCATAACTTAAAGCGTCCCTCTGTAACTTATCTGTTTTACCTTGGAAGAGAGACACAAAGAGTCTCCTTTGTGTCTCCTACCGTAACTGCTGCCTACTGGTCCGCTGGTCATCAAATGATTGGCTTAGGAATGCGAGAAAAATTTAAAAAAAATATCCATGAATTCACGTCTCCATGGGGTGACTAATCGATTGAAAAAAAAAATACTTTTTTTGGGTGAACTATCCCTTTAAGGTATTAGAATTGGGCTATTGAGTTGCTCTCTCCTGATGTTCTCCCTCCTCTCTCCTCCTTCTAGACCTCACACTCCTTCCTTTGTGTGAAGAGGTTTCATCTGAACAGCAGGAAAGGAGCCCCAGTCTGGTCCAGTTGAAACCAGAACCTCCACAGGTCGAAGAGGAACAGCAGGAGAAGAGCCCCAGTCTGGTCCAGGAGGAACCAGAACCTCCACAGGTCAAAGAGGAACAGCAGGAGAAGAGCCCCAGTCTGGTCCAGTTGAAACCAGAACCTCCACAGGTCAAAGAGGAACAGCAGGAGAAGAGCCCCAGTCTGGTCCAGTTGAAACTAGAACCTCCACAGGTCGAAGAGGAACAGGAGGAGCCCGTTGAAAGACCAGAGGAGGCTGATGGGTCAACATTGACATTACTAGATAAGAGGACAAGTGGAGACACTCTCTCAGGTAAAAAAAACACAACCTTTATTAGTACTAATGAAAAAACATTGGTGATGTTTTGGAATGTGGAGTCGGACCTTCATCTGATAATCACATGTAATAGGTTGCTTTACTTCAAACCCTAAACCTAGCTCAAGAATGGTTGTGATATTACATACATTTCATGTATTACATAATTGTCAAGTCCTACTCTCGTTCGACTGTAAAGGACACAAGGACAACTCACATTTCCAACTCAATCAACTTTGTTTTTTCCAACTTTTTGTTTTCTGATTGGTTGGCTTCATCAGTTGATTGGTCAAGTCAATAATTTGGTTGTAAACCTTTAAAGACAGGCAAAACAAAGGTTAACAACATTCCCATTTCTTTAAACAATTAATGTTTTCAAACAATAAATGTCTTTAAACAATTAATGTATTTAAACAATGATATGTTCTAGACAATATTACATTATTAAAGTCAACATTTGAATTAAACATTTTAAATGAATAAACCATTTAAGCCCAATAAATGGAATAAAGAAAAATAGCTGATCTACAAGCTTGTAGATTGGCCCCTTTTCACTTTTCAAACCTTTTTAACATAGACATTTTCATGAATCTTCCAGATTTCTTTTTCTTTTTTCGTTTGAAACTTCTAACAGAATTTTTCCATTTTTAATTTTGTATTATTCTTTTGTATTGTATACATTTCAAACACGAAATGAAGTCAATGCTGCAATGTCTTCCTTAACCAATTTAAACTTTACCAGTTGAACATGAACACATTAAGCCATATTTCAAACACATTAAGCAGCATTGCAAACAACATGAATGTAAATACAACATTTCACCGACCATTGGCGTCTTTAGACTGAACCCATGAGTGGAACTTGGAGTCTTATCTCTGGTGTTTGTTGGTTGGAATGACTGAGACTGACTGACAAAAAATGCTCTGAAGTTCATAAATGTAAGACCAAGCTCGCCAAATGCTTCAACAATAACCTCAAAACCCACCTTGTGAATCTCCAAAAACAGTGCAATAAGCCAAAAGAAAAAACAAGGTAACTGACATGACCAGAAACGTGTAGTTATATCTACAATTTTCCAGGAGCTTCACACAGATATCATTCTCTGTACGTGACGAGGCCACATTCGCAGCTAAAAATGTGTAAACTTCCTTCAATGAGCACAGCAGGTATGGGACACACAAATGTACAGTGGCAGAGTAATTCATCAAATCCATTTCCATACATATGAGCTCATTGAAGGAAGTTTCTGTAAGAAGATAGATAGATAAATAAATAAGCAAATTAATTAACAAGTTGCTCTCTGCTGATGTTACCTCCCCTCTCCTCCTTCTAGATTTCCTCCCTGGTTGTGGAACATCACAACCAACTAGTGCTGACCAGCTCCTCTCTTCAAACGGTTCTGAATCTGACACTGATGACAGTGATGACTGGGAGGAGGCAAGAGAAGATCAGTCAGGTTTAAACACAATGAAATCACACAAGACACAACATGTGGAAGGACAAAGATTGTCTTTGAGCAACAAGTTGCCCCAGGACCTGAAATCATCAAAACAAACTCCATCCATGAAGAGTCACACAGAGAAGAACAGCTGTAGTTGTACAGAGTGTGGTAAAGTCTTTGTTAGAATGTGGAATCTGAAAGAACACATGAGGATTCATACAGGTGAAAAACCCTTCAAGTGTACAGTTTGTGAAAAAAGATTCGGTGTAGATAGTTCTCTGAAGACACACATGAAGACTCATACAGGTGAAAAAGCATTTGCTTGTTCAGTTTGTGAACAAAGATTCAGGCAAACTTCAACTCTGAAAGCACACATGAGGACTCATACAGGTGAAAAACCATTTAGTTGTACAGTTTGTGAACAAAGATTCAGGCAAACTTCAACTCTGAAGGCACACATGAGGAGATTCAGTGAAAATTCAAGTCTGAAGAGACACGTGAGGGCTCATACAGGTGAAAAACCATTTGCTTGATCAGTTTGTGGACAAAGATTCAGTCAAACTTCACACCTGAAGAGACATCTAAAGACTCAGGGTGAAGAAAAGGTTGTAGTTTGTTTTCTCCAAAATGCAATTCTTAAGGAATGTGTATTCATTCAGGAGTGAATTGTTTAGTTGAATAGTTACCTGTTTTTATTTGTTGTCTTTTTTTTTTCAAAGAGGTAATCTGAGGTGACATAATATCTCATACAGAACAAACGTATCACTCACCCAGAGAGAATATATAAGATATAAGCTTCTTCATTTTAAATACATTCACAGGATATTAATTCATCTGAAAGAATAATAAAAAATAAAAGAAACATCCACTCTGTCCTCAGTGTAAAATTGAGATTGGAGATGAAACGTATACCGTATGCAGGTGCACTGCTGGTTTATATTGCACTGCATTAATAGAACAGAAACTGTTAGAATCGATTATGATATACAGTTTGTTTTGTTGTTTCTGTTCTCCCTTGTTTGTTTCTTAGTATTTTTATTGTAAATGTTTATATTGACAGCTGGATGGGTATACAGTGGGCTGTAGATGTCAGATTCACTGTAAAACTACTCACAGATCCTGCTTATTAATAAAGCCAATGAAGATAATTTCTCACAGAAAAAGAAGCGTCTGTGTCAGATGATGTATTCAATACAAATATTTCAACTTCACACGTTGCGAGTCAATGTCGTGCACCGGAAATAACTGAGCTTGTAGATCTGCTTTGTTCGTTGCAGGAAGGGCTTGCTCATTGGGGTATTGTTGCATCTCTGTCAGGGCCGTGTTAATGTCAGAATGCTAGGCAAAGGACAGTTTTCGGGGCCCCCCCCCCCACAGGGGCCCATGTGTGTGTGTGTGTGTGTGTGTGTGTGTGTGTGCGCGCGCGCCAAAAAAAAATGCTGTTTTTCACCGGGTTTGTTACTTATTTGGGGTGTTTTTGTTACATTAATTCAGTTGTTTCGGTTAATTCTGTACAAAAAAAATTGTTAGATTATTATTATTTTTTTCATGGGTGCATTTTTGCCCCCACAATATTAACAAGGATCAATCTTATACCCAATTCACAAAGTTACTAGTCAACCTAATTTTCTTGATTTTGTTGATTGATTGATTGATTGATTGAAAAGTACATGAAATACTTGCTCTTCACTGAGATAATACGTCAAACACATATGTTTTGGGGTAATGGTAGCCCCAATATGCAGCCTGCCCTCTATGCAATAAACAGAAATCCGCCATGTCTGAACAATGCGCTCATCCCTGCATGCATTGATGTACCTAATTCATATTTACCACGCCTGCCACGGCATATATCAAGGCCACATGGGGTTATAGCAAATCATCTTATTAATATCACTCCACAACCACCTACTATATGTCTGTACGACAGACACATAGTGACTCTGATCCTATTTTTCTCTAGTTGCACCATTCATGTTTCAACAAATAACACATATATTTAATTGTTCTCTACTAGGGCACAGGCACATTCCCTATTGCCTGGAAAACAGCCCATGTAACCCCCCCCCCTGCATAAAGGAGGGGACAGAAGTGACTTTAAATAATTACAGACCAATTTCCAAGCTATCCTGCCTAGCAAAAAATATGGAATCTCTGGTGATCAATCAGGTAAAAACATTTCTCTCAAAACACTCTGTTCTAACTAAGCCCACATCAATCCGTTTTTTAGAGAAAAACACAGCACAATATCAGCCACCATCCTTAGTAGTAAATGACGTAGTATCAGCATTAGATAACAAAAAGCATTGTGCTGCCCTGTTTGTAGATTTATCAAAAGCTTTTGACATTGTTCATCATTACCTTCTGTTGCAGATGTAGCCTGGGTGAGAAACTTAGGGGTTAAAAAAATAATAAATTGATGAGGACATCAAATCTTGGTTTAATTTTGTCTTGGTTTCTCTTTGTAACTTTTATATCTCACATGTATGCCTTTTATTTTTTCCGATTCCTACTGTACATGTAATTTATTTTCAACAGTGATGTTGTTGAATTGCACTGTAGTGTATTACCTGACGACACTGCAAATGAGTTTAACTACTCAGTGTAATTTAGAGAATAAAAAAATCTTGAATAAATGAAAGTGCATCGAGAACAGGTCAAATTGAGAACAGATCAAAGCTGATTGTATGACAAAGATCACCCTATAAAACCTAGGTATAGACATACATTATATGAAAATAGCATGTTCAGATAAATAGCAGAAAGCAGAGATATGCCCTCCTTTGTGTAACGTGGAGACATGAAGGCCACACATTTCAACCACTGAATTAAGGTTGATCTAAGAATATAATATACAACTTATAATAGGTTTTTTTTGGATGACCCATAAGCTAAAGATCATTCACAGTCCTGAATTTGCAAAGTCAGCCAATCACATTACAGTTAGTGGTGATGACACTAGCTGTAATGTGATTGGCTGATATGAAAAAAGTATCGATTTGCATTAACAATGGAAGGGTTAGGGGGTACATACATTTTTTGGTCGGTGTCCAAAACCCACTTATAGGGGGCGGCTACACCGCCCCAAAAATGAAAAGACTAGTAAATGTGCTCCTCGGAGCACAGGTCTCCACCAGGTCAGGTAGGTTATTGTGGGTCAGCAATGTTCGAAATTTGCCAATCAGGATGGAATATGAAAAATCGGACAGATCCGTCTTGATCACATGACTATAGAGATAATGTGTACGGATTCGCATGATGTTTAGACTAAATCTGTAAGAGTAATATCAAAAACTTAGTTCGGCAGTGGTAGCACTATAACAGGACAATGTGAAAAGGGTGGCATGCCTTCCTATGCCTTCCTCTGTGATGTTTGGACAAACAAATATTGGAAGGTCTTTAGGTCAACCCACAGATTGACTGGACGTCACTGGAGTATGGGGATGACATTGTTCAGTTAGCCCAAGGTTTGGGTTGAACCTAGATTTGGGGTCACGGTTTTGCTTGAGTTTATTTTCAGTAAAAAATAATTAAGCTATTTCCCAAATTCTTGCTTTATTTAACTCCTTGGTTCTCAAAGTGGGGTCCGGGGACCCCCAGGGGTCCTTGAGGGAGTTCCAGGGGGTCCCCAGCTAAATGATTTTATGAACAAAATGGACCCTTATGGGTCTGTAACTCTGAGAGTGTACAAATGGAACCAAATGGACCCGTTAGGGTCCATTTGGTTCCATTTGTACACTCTCAGAGTTAAATTAACATTGATTTTACTATTTCAATTGGGGTCCCAGAAATGCCATTAAATGGGGGTCCGTAGCCTCTAATGCATGTCAAACTGGGGGTCCTTGAAATTAAAATCGTTGAGAATCTCTGCTAGAGCCGTAAAAAATCTTCTCTTATGGGGCATATCTTCTTATATCTTATGGCATATCTTTTCAAATGGGGGTCCATGGGCTAATAGGTGTCCATTTGGGGGACTTGACATGAAAAAGTTTGAGAACCACTGATTTAGCTTACTAGACGGTGCACCGGTCTACTCGGGAACAATGCAAGTTGTGAATGCATGCCTCATCCGGTTTTGTAATACCTGTTGTATCCATTGTCACAGTATACCTGTTGTACCTTTCTGTCTATATGGAGATCTCTGTATTCGTCTGCCTGTGGCCCTTTTATGGCCATATATGGAGATACTTTGATGTCATCTGTATATGCCCAAATGTGGGCATGCCCATATATGGGCATTGCGGTCGGATCGTGCACCTCGTCTCCATGTATGCCTATATATGGGCATATCGGTCAGATCGGTGATGGAAGTTGAGAATGCATGCCCCACCCAGTTATGCAGTAGCCCTTGTGCCTGTTGTGTACCGTCTGTCTGTGTCCCTTTAATGCCCATATGTGGAGATCTCTGTTATTCGTCTATTTCTATGCCCATGTATGAAGGTCAGTGCTGTCATCCGCATTTGCCCATATACAGTATGGGCATGCCCATATGTTAACTGGATATCCAAATATGCCTTTATATGGGCATATCAGTATAGGATCGGCGGTTCACCGCCTATGTGACCAACCCAGCGTGCAATCAACCCCCTCGGGTACATTTATTGTAAGATTAGCACCAAAATAAAGGTTGCTCCATTCAGACACATTCCAGGATGACATCAAGGGGAAAACCTCATGTCACTTCACTGAGGCTCTAACTTAACTGTGTGAGAAAAACATCAATGTATGTATGGCAATAAAACTTTTACATTTGATCGCTGCGTAAGGACTTAAAAATGTTGTGCTTACAGCGCATACAAGAAAGGCTTCTTTTTCCTCTTGTTCCTTCTTTCAATTGTCAACCCTGGTGCCCGTCATGGATTATGTAACTGACTGTTTACAAGGAAACGGCTTTCCATTTTGGATAGAAGCTCTGTGTTTTTTCCCCCTGTGTGGAGACGACGCTGGTGTGTTTTCATGTTACCTAACTGACTGAAACTCTTGTCACACTGTTTGCAGTGGAAAGGTTTTTCTCCAGTGTGGGTACGCTGGTGTTTCTGTAGACCGCCTATCTCAGTGAAACTCTTATTACACTGTGTGCAGTAAAAAGGTTTTTCTCCAGAGTGGAGACGCTGGTGTGCCTTCAGAGCACCTGACTGACCAAAACTCTTGCCACACTGTTTACATTGGAAAGGCTTTTCTCCAGTATGGACACGCTCGTGTTTCCTCAGGTCACTTGATACAGCAAAACTTTTTTCACACCGTTTGCAGTGGAAAGGTTTTTCTCCAGTGTGAATACGCTGGTGTTTGATAAGGTCACTTGACTGATTGAATCGTCTGTCACACTGTTTGCAGTGGAAAGGCTTTTCTCCAGTGTGGATACGCTGGTGTCTCTCCAGGAGACCTAACCTACTGAAACCCTTGTCACACCGTTGACAGACGTGGGTTTTCTTTCCTGTGTAACTCGTCTGATGTGTCTTTACTTCTCCCGCCTGAGCTAAATTCTTGGTAACCTGTTGATGTCTGTTAGATTTTGGTTCCTCTGTGTCTCCTTGTTTCTGGCTTTTGGTTACAGAGCAGTTTATTTGCTGACAGGCTGATGATGAAATCTGTGCATTCATCAGCATTTGGCGGTAGAGGTCGTTGTGGCTCCTCTTCATGTGTTCATGGAGGAAGGTGAATGCACAGGCATATGGACACTCAGAACAGGCGACCTGAGTCTGGAGATGCTGGGACTCACTCCTTCCTTCCATCATCGAGTCTTCCTCTGTACATGGACTGTGATGGGGATGAAATGTGAGTCTGTTTGGGCCTGAAAGTATTACCTTATATTATCTCGCTCTCGCTCTCTGACGTAGTGGCAGTCTAATTATCATTTCACACCTTATATGAGCTGGCCAGAGCTTTGGGCTGATGTCAAGTAAAACACAAACCATTGCCATTCATGCCTAACAACGCCAATTTGCACAGGTATTACTGACCATCCTATCTGAACACATTATGTCTCTTGAATAGCCCTGGATCCGCTTTGTCTTTTGCTAACAACAGGCTAACAATCATCATCATCATCATCCTCATCATCATCATTCTATAAGACACCAAATCTCTGCCAGCAGATTTTCTGTCCGGTGATAACCCAGGGAGCGATAGACCTTAATGGTCTCCGATTTGGGATGTGAGCTTCGGGTGGGGTTTGCTTCCATCGCGGTCCTGTGTATTCAATGAATCAAGACACAAAGACATACAATACTATACAAGAGAGCATCAACACTAGGAGCAATACTATACAATAGATCATCAATACTAAGAGCAGTAAAAGTTTATTTACAGAAAAACATTGGGGGGTAATTTCTTTTGGCGAGCAAATTAACAAGTTATGTAACCCCATGTTGCCGAATCTGAGATCAGTGGAGCGCCCTCTGGTGTTGTGCCTGTGGGTGTCTCTCACATTATTGAAATGTTTTGATATTGGTACATGGGCACCGGTACCTTGAGTGTCTTGAAGACCAGGCCCATTGCAAGTTGCTATATTCGGTCCTCTACCCTTGAGCCATCGCATCCTAGCAGAGGTTTGGCATGTCCTAGGTGTGAGGTTAAGTAGTAATGATCAGTTTGTTTTGAGAGGTCTGGAGGTTTGCTTTTAATGCCTTTGATGTGCTGGAGAGTACAATGAGGTGCATGCATAGTCAAAATGACATTGGTTGAGTGCTCCAGCTAGTATCCTCAGAGCATTTCTACTGACCAACGAGGTGATCCTGGCCAAATATCTTGTTCTTTGGTTGACTTTCTTGATGTCTTTTGTTGCCATTTTCTCACTGGAAAGATTATTCTCTAAAATACGCCCCAGGTAGGTAATTTCCTCTTTCCTTGCGACAACAATGTCACCCACTCTGACCGTAAAGTCTGTGGCCTTACTGAGTTTAATTTTGGACCCAAAAAGAATGGATTCAGTTTTGCCCATGTGTAATGAAAGTTTGTTAGTAGCGAGCCATGTGCAGATTTTAAGGGCTTTTTCAAACATCAATTTGTCCGGGAGTGCCGACTCGTCCGTGAACAAGAAACAATTGCAGTCACATGCCGATGTCACGTTGTTAACGTAAATTAGGAACAGTAAAATCCCTAGTATGCTTCCTTGAGGAACGCCGCAGCTCACTGAGAGAGGGGACGACAGGGTTCCGTTCACATCCACCACCTGTTCTCTCCCCTCTAGACAGGACTTCATCCAGTTCAAGGATGGACTATCAAAAAGGCACAGCCTCTGTGGCGCTGCTGGGTGGCGGTTGAATCTCTGTGGCGCTGCTGGGCGACGAGGGCTCCTGGACGCTGGTCGCTAGCCAACTGGTAGCCTCGTTCACAGCCTTACTCACCTGCAAAGAGAAAAGCCTGGTCACGACCTAAAGCAGAGAGTGTTTATAGGGGCGAGACTTCCGTTGTACGTATTTCCCCTGGATATGATATATTTTGACCGATCACACACAACACTCGTTTAATTCACAGAGAATGTAAACAGATTTGTATGTCAATGTGATTTCCTTGGGCGGTACTTTCGCCAAATTCCGGTACTTCTGTTTAGACGCTCAACCTCCTAGATCTTGCCCAACGTGGCCAACTGGAGGCTAGTCGGCCGGAGGCTAGCTGACTGGAAAGCATTATTATTATTATTATTATTACTACTATAATTGACAAAAGCTCCAAAAGATCGTCCGGGATACGCAAGCACAGGATCAGTCCATTTGCCCCGAAACTTGCCACAGACTGTTGATCAGAGCTAAAACATGGCTATGTTTTAGGCATCTTACCCCACCTCGATCAGTGATCAGACTCTCGGCTTGATTGATTCTCTGATTTGCCTATCAGACCCTCAGCCTGATCTGGCAGGTTGCCATAGCAACCTGATACAGGAAGTTTTTTTTTCCATTCAGACACATTCCAGGATGGCATCAAGAGGGAAACCTCATGTTACTTCACTGAGGCTCTGACTTAACCATGCGAGAGGGAGGGATGTCACGAATAAAAATATATATTTACGGCAATAAAACTTTGACATTTGATTGCTGCATAAGGACTTAAAAATGGTGTGCTTACAACGTGTAAAAGGAATGTTTATTGTTTCTCTTTTTCCTCCTTTCCAATATTGTCAAACCTGGTGCCACTCATGGATTATTTAACTCTGTTTAACTGACTGTTTACAATGGAACGGCTTTCCATTGTGGACAGAAACTCTTGTCCCACTCTTTACAGTAGTTAGGGTTTATTCCCCTTTTATTAACTAAAATGTTTATCCCGTGATTTTTTGTAACCCATTTTTTTCACCCGGTGCCAATTTCCTAAGTGATCCTGGGCGCTACACCAGCCCTACACCAGCGCTACACCAGTCCCCCACAGCCTAGGGAGGCCAGGGCCGAGCTCATGCTTCCTTCAATGCATGAGAGCCAACTGACAGGGGGGAGTTTCCCCGGTAGGACGTAGCGCGTGGAAGGAACACGTTATTCCAACCAGTTCCTTTCCCCTCCATCAGGCGCCCCGGCTGTCATGGGGGAGGCGGTATAGCAACCAGGGTTTATTCCCCTGTGTGGAGACGAAGCTGGTGGTTCTTCATGCTACGTAACTTACTGAAACTCTTGTCACACTGTTTACATTGGTAAGGTTTTTCTCCTGTGTGGATACGCAGGTGTGCCTTCAGAGTACCTAATTGACTGCAACTCCTACCACACTGTTTACATTGGTATGGCTTTTCTCCTGTGTGGATACGCATGTGTTTCTGTAGAGTACTTATCTCAGTGAAACTTGTGTTACACTGTTTGCAGTGGTAAGGTTTTTCTCCGCTGTGAATACGCTGGTGTATGTTCAGATTTCCTGACTGACTGTAACTCTTGTTACATTGTTTGCATTGGTAAGGTTTTTCTCCAGTGTGAACACGCTGGTGTGCCTTCAGATCTCCTGACTGATTGAACCTTCTGTCACACCGTTTACAGTGAAAAGGTTTTTCTCCAGTGTGAATACGCTGGTGTTTGTTAAGATCACTTGACTGACTGAACCTTCTGTCACATTGCTTGCAACAGAAAGGCTTTTCTCCAGTGTGGATACGCTGGTGGGCCTCCAGGTGACCTAAACTTCTGAAACTCTTGTCACACTGTTGACAGACGTAGGTTTTCTTTCCTGTGTAACTCGGCTGATGTGTCTTTACTTCTCCCGCCCAAGCTAAATTCTTGGTAACCTGTTGATGACTGTTAGATTTTGGTTCCTCTGTGTCTCCTTGTTTCTGGATTTTGGTTACAGAGCAGTTTATTTTCTGACAGGCTGCTGATGGAATCTGTTCATTCGTCAGCGTATGGCAGTAGAGGTCGTTGTGGCTCCTCTTCATGTGCTCATGGAGGAAGGTGAATGCACAGGCATATGGACACTCAGAACAGGAGACCTGAGTTTCTCGTTCCATCATCAAAACTACTGCTATAAATGGATGTTGATGGGAATGAAGTGTATGTCTTTCTGTGATGGAAAGTCTGTTTGACTATATTCGCTCTCGCTCTATCTCTCTCTGTCTCTCTCTCCCTCTCTTTATCTCTCTCTCTCTTGGACAACGTTGAAGTCTAATGTCCATTTCACGCCTTATATGTGCTGACCAGAGCTCTGAGCCGATGCCAAGTAAAGCACAAACCGTTGCCATCCATGCCTAACGACGCCAATTTGTGCAGGCATTACTGAAGTTTGTGAATGATGTCCTGATTTTTCCATTTGATGCTTGGACATTGCACTTTAAGTGGTACTTTAACCTACATTGTCTATTGCTAACGATAAGCTCACAATATTAACAAGGATCGACAGGCACCTATAGTTTGTATAGTTTCAATGTACAGTAAGCAAGGGAAACACGAGGTAACACATCGAATGCATAGAAATAGTAATCTATTCGTAAACCAACAATCAGTCTAAACAGTATAATTTCAAAACATATTGTTGTGATGGGCAGTGCAGCCCTGTGACATCTTATTCTACTGTGATGTGTGTAACATGGGACTGTGTTACCTGGATATTTGAGTTACCCCCTAGTTTGGTTGAATGTGCATGTTCTATTCACTCTCATTGGCTGTGGGACGTTCCATGTGGGGCGTTTATGAAGAGAGGTGGGCACTTCCTTAAGTTAGTTGTTAATGGCATGGATGGACAAGTCTCCCGTTCTGTGCCCGAGCTAGAAGTGCCTTAAATGACCATATTTGTTATGATCAAAGTGACATAGTGAAAACATACTCTCCACCATGCCTTCGGCCTGGCGGAGACAAATATATAAGGTCAATTGTTTCTCCACTTCAATAATACCAATTGGTATAGTATTTTATATTGTCTGAATCGTTGATTAGTCACCTTTACAATGAGGTACAACTTTTAAGGATTGTGTATTCATGGTATGAGCAACACAGCTACCCCCCCCCCCCCCCCCGCCCTTTTTTTTTGGCACAAAAACAATGTGCCAAAATCCCCTGCAATATTCTTTTGTTGGTACTCACTCTTGTTTTGAGTTGCTTGGTGGATTGGATGATTGCACTCTCCCACAGTAATATAAGGAAAAAACAACACATATTGGCCATTTTTACACTTTATTCATTTTACACTGTCAGGGACCTCTGTAGCGTGTGGAAGATCCATACTCAGCCACAACAGCTTTGGTTCTGAAGTTTGACTGGCATAACTCGCAGTAACCACACTAACGTTCTAGTCTTTCTCGTCAACATAGAGTAGCTTTTCACCTCAATGGAAAACAGAAGCTCAGGCTACCTTACCAAACAATAAACAAGTTCAACTAGTTTGCTCCTGTCCTCAAATAACACTGACCTCTGCCACGCCTGCAGTCTGTATACAGTAAATAACCATATCAAGCTGTATACAGTAATTAACCATATCAATCTGTATACAGTAAATAACCATATAACGTATGATAAGCACTCGCCGTACACCTTGCTCAGGGTCTGAACTGCATCTACTCAACTACAATCATAAAACAATAATACAAGCACTGCTCATACACTAACATTTATTCTACTAATATTATGTTGGTTACTTTTCATTACGTTAAATACATTATAATAGAACAACAGATCTGTCGATTCATCTGTAATGTTTGTTCTGAGAATAAGAAATGTGAAAAATAAAATATATATTTCACATGTTGAAACGCATTCAAGTTTAGCTGGAGAAAACATGCTATATGCTACTTGGCCAGCAGGGGGTAGCATTGGACAACCTTAGCTTCCTTCATGTCATAGAGTCTACTGGCAGACTCTAGCATGGGAACCAGGTGGTCACACCTGTGTGTGTGTGTGTGTGTGTGTGTGTGTGTGTGTGTGTGTGTGTGTGTGTGTGTGTGTGTGTGTGTGTGTGTGTGTGTGTGTTCTGTGTGTTCTGTCTGTGTGTGTGTGTGTGTGTGTGTGTGTGTGTGTGTGTGTGTGTGTGTGTGTGTGTGTGTGTGTGTGTGTGTGTGTGTGTGTGTGTGTGTGTGTGTGTGTGCGCGCGCACGTCTATATTACCATACTTTAGAATACCATTATAAAGGTAGGGTAAGTGATTTTCTTTGGGTAAAATAAGTGTTAAAAAGCTTTATATTGCAATAGTAATCATTGCTATAGAGTGTTTGTTCAGTAACAGGAGTCTCCTTGTCTCTCCAGCTCTATAATAACCATAAAATACATTTTCAGGTCGGGATACCAATTTTATCCATTCAGGAGAGAGAACTCTTACAGGACATTGTTAAATTGGAAGTGAAGAAGAAAAGAAAAATGAGCAGAAAAAAATGGAACTGGAACACATCAAATTGAAGTTGATAAATGGCATTATATTGTCATTAACAATACTTACAAAAAGTAGAATTTCTCATTATGCAGAATGTCCCATTTCACAAGTTTTCTTTTTTAAACATTTTCAAAAACTTGTAGATCAGCTATTTTCGGGCAGAAACCTCTTACCGGTATCTCCATAGTTTAACTTTTTGTGTTTTTTTGTAAATTAACACCCTACTTGATCACACTACAGCGCCACACAAACGCATCAGAAGTAGCAGATCTACAAGTTTGTAGATCTGCTATTTTTGATGTTTTTTAATTTGAATCCTGAAAAGTAACAGTTTGGGAGATTTCCACCCAACAGGGACAATGTAGCCACCAATCTAGTGTTTCTGCTTAGTGTTTTCAATGAGACACAACATATCTGCGTCTATTAATATTTCATGATAGCGGCCGGTCTACAGTTGCCGCTAGGGCCAGCTGAAGTGAAAAACAAATATGTTTTTCACACTTTAATCCATTAAGACGGAGAACTGTGTAATTTTTATATTTCTTTGGCTATTAAAAATAGCAGATAAACAAGCTCTACAGAGCTTTTAGATCTGCTATTTTTTTTTAAATATTGGAAAAATTGTGCATATCTTTGAATATAGATGTTTTAAAGCGAACATTTTTAACTCCGATCTGTGTTTCTGGGGGGTCCCTGGAACAACATATTTGGAGATGGGGGGTCCACGGCCAAATACATATCATTTTAGGTGATCCTTGACATGGAAAAGTTGGAGCACCACTGATATAGCAACATGTTAGGATTTAGAAAACATGTTTAGATATGTATTTGGCCGCGGACCCCCATCTCAAAATGTTTTGTTCCAGGGACAGTTTTGTTCAGTAACAGGGGGTCTCCCTGTCTCTACAGAAGGGGTCTTCAACCTTTTCAGGGCCAAGGACCCCCCCCCCCCCAGCTGAGAGAGAGATGAAGCAGGGACCCCCTCTATATTGTTTTTTTTTTACTTCCACACCTATAGCCTCTTTGCCAAAAATAGCCGATCTAATCTACAAGCTCTCAACGCCTCGCAGCGCGAGGCGTTGAGAGCTTGTAGATCTGCTATTTTTGGCTAATGTTCCCCTCAGAAAAGGAATTCTAGAGTTCAAGTTAATGTAAAAAAAACTAAATCCTATCACACAAAGATTTGGCGGACCCCCTATAGTAGCTCTGAGGACCCCCTAGGGGTCCCGGACCCCCCGTTGAAGACCCCTGCTCTACAGAAATTACATCTGAAAAAAATTAGAGAGTATCCTTGTATAAGCTTCAATGTTATAGTGTTCCATTCCAATGATCTGCTCATTTCTTTTGTGTCATCATTTCCAATTTCACTTTGTTTGTCCATAATCCTGATTGGATACAATTGGTATCCTCCTGACCTGAAAAGGTTTTTTGTGTTATCCTTTTTAGCATGACCTTTGACTTTATTTCCTGGACTGTTAAAGCAGCACTATGTATAACTTTCCTCTTCTACCCCGGATTTGAACCCGGTTTCCTGCGCAAGTGCAGTTTTTTTTTTTACCATTGAGCTAATAGAGCCTGTCTGCTTGCTCAGGGGATAAATTGAATCTTGACCATCAGGTCAACATTTGTGTCAGATCCTGTGTCTAAGTGAGACGTGACCTTTGACACGATCTAAATGTCTCAATAGAGGAGCAGGGAGACAAAATCCAACCACCCCAATTGTCTCTATTCACAGCAGCCATATCATCACTTCCTTCACAGGTGTTACCAATGATACTAATGAAGGCTCTGTTCCATTTAGTGTAGCACAGTGGTTTCCACGACCCCCATAACTCTGAGAGTGTACAAATGGAACCAAATGGACCCTTATGGGTCCATCAAAGGGGTCCATCAAAGGGGGGTGGAGTTAGCTGGTTTTGCTGACTCCAGGCTCGACCCCCTTTTGACCTCCAACCTCATTGTGAGCTTGGAGGGTCCATTCAGCTGTTCTTATCAATGAACAAAACCTCCTAACTCCACTTTTTGTTTTGTTTTTGTCATTTCCTGAAAAAATAACATTTTGGAGTTAGCTGGTTTCTGCCCCACAGCAGAGATACATTATATTAACATACTCTACCATACAGATTGGACAAAATTACATTTTATTCATAAAATGTAATAATAATGTTAGCAAATAATTCAAAAAATCAATCAATCAATACTATCAAAGTCAGTATGGCCTTCTGGAAAAAAAAGAAGAAAAAAATAAAACATCCTTCAAGAATCACATGGCATCCATGGCGTGTGTGTGTGTGTGTGTGTGTGTGTGTGTGTGTGTGTGTGTGTGTGTGTGTGTGTGTGTGTGTGTGTGTGTGTGTGTGTGTGTGTGCCTGTGTGTGCCTGTGTGTGTACGTGTACACACAGGATATCCCCATGTAAAAACAAGACATACTCTTAATTACTCAGCTCTGTGTCTTCCTGGACAGCGAGCCTCCATATCCTCTGCTCCTCCAAACATCCTCTCGTCTCAAGACGTTAAACTCATCCCATGAAGACACACAATGGACGTGTCCTCCAGTCTTCTCATTCTGTATCTGTATACAACAGGGGTATAGGCAACCTTAGGCACGGGTGCTAACTAGGGCTGTGAATGGTCTGCTATCTCACGATTCGATTCGATTCCGATTCCTGGGGTCACGATTCCGATTTGTATCTATTTTTTGAAAACAAACAATTCTCGATTCAAAATCGTTTTTTTTTTTTATTCAAAAGCGATTTTTTTTTTCCGATTCAAACGATTCTCGATTCAAAACGATTCTCGATTCAAAACGATTCTCGATTCAAAACGATTCTTGATTCAAAACATAGGATTTCAGGATCTACTCCAATGTGCTGGCATGAGAACAGAGTACATTTATGTAGCTTTTATAATTGTAAAGGTTTTATCAACTGATAATAATGTAAACGCACAAAGGTAAATCCAAGATCCTCCCCCCCAAAAAAAAGTTTTTTTTTTCTTTTTCTGAAAATCGATTTAAAAAAAAAAGAGAATCGATTCTGAATCGTCCAACAATAGAATCGTGATTCGTATTCGAATCGATTTTTTCCAACACCCCTAGTGCTAACATTGGCACAGGGGAAGGTGATCACTGGCACACTGGCATAAATGGGAGAGAGAGAGGTTTTTTATTTAAAAAAAAAATATTCCAAAAAAAGTTTAGTCAGTTAAATGAAGTCCCCTCACATCTACAAATGACATCCTGTACATAATTGTACACTCATTCAAACCCCTAACTCTGACCGGGGACAATGGGGAATCTGGGAGATAGATGGGTTATTGCTATAGTCTAATGATCATACATCCTGATGTCAGTGTTGATTTTGACAGCAAATTTTGATTGAGTTTTAAAGTCATAGTATTTTGAATAAAATTCCATTTAGTTTTAGTCATATTTCTTTAGTCGTCTGAAATGTTTTGGTTTTTGTCTAGTTTTAGTCGACTAAATATCATAAGATTATAGTCGACTAAATCTACAGTTTATTTAGTCGACTAAAATGACCGGGATGGCGTCGTAATGGCTGATTTTGCATTTGGTTGCATGCTGAAAATAGCCGATCTAAGCTCACAACGCGTCGCGCTGCGACGCGTTGTGAGCTTGTAGAGCTGCTATTTTCAGAGCGCAACACCCGAGCGCAACCATAAAGCAACTTGTCTTTTAGTTCTATGGGTTTTTTCTCCACTCGTCCCTCACTAACATTTTTGTCTAGTTTTTATTTGTTGACAAGATTGTCATTATATTTAGTCTTAGTTTTAGTTATCGTAGCTTAGTTTTTATTTAGTTTATGTCCGTGAAAAAAGAAAGTCGACGAACTTTTTTCATCATAGTTTTAGTCGACGAAATCAACACTGCCTGAAAGAAAATATTTCTAAATGTTATGTATAGCCTTTGGACAATCAAAATCAGCTGGAAATATTACATTTTTATGTGGCGTCAATGTCATAATTCAACTTAATGTTGTTATGGCACACTGACACTATCATGAAACTTAAAACATGGCACTTCATGTCAAAAAAGGTTGCCAACCCGGGGTATACAATATTGCTAAAATATCATAATTTTACATCATTTGTGTTAATTGTTTAGGAAACTGTGTTGGGGGGGGGGGGCGGGCAGGGCTCCTTTCAAACTGTTTCACAAATCGCACAACAGAACAAACGAGCTCAAAGCCGCTTATAATAAGCGTGAGCCGTTGTGAGCTTGTACATCGGCTATTTTTACTACTGCGATACACTTGTATGATGAAATAGGGCCTTCATTTTGGAAGAAAAAACATTAAAAGTTGAAATATGTGGAGATATGAAATATGGGAAGTGTGGTTTATTGCTACACTGCTATCGCACACGTACCACCACTCATTAGCATACAATAATAATCTAGACAGGTTGACCTTTGATCCCCAAGGAGGTGTGTGTGTGTGTGTGTGTGTGTGTGTGTGTGTGTGTGTGTGTGTGTGTGTGTGTGTGTGTGTGTGTTGTGGTGTGGTGTGGTGTGGTGTGGTGTGGGTGTGGGTGTGGGTGTGGGTGTGGTGTGGTGTGGTG
>NC_139947.1:48825861-48870861 GCF_963454915.1 Gymnoscopelus microlampas | reverse complement strand
AGGGCTGACGTGGTTAATGTATGTTTAATAATGATAATTAAAATCTACAAAGTAACTACTAACTAAAGTTTTCAAATAATTGTATTGGAGTAGAACTACAATATTTGCCTCCGAGATGTAGTGGAGTAGAAGTAATGGGAAAGTAATGGGAAGAATTCTTCCTCCACTGACCAGCTGGTCGATGACATCACACTAATCTGTCTCACATGCACAATAAGACACTGACTGACCACAAGACACAACAAGACATAGCCCTGTTGAACCGTGGGAAATATACCTCACTTTTAGTATTGATATGTGGATTCTGCAGTGGTGGGAAAAGTAGTCAAATGTTTTACTTAAGTAAAAGTATCAATACTGCAATGTAGAAGTACTCTGTTAGGGCACCATCACACCAAACTTTTATTTTACCTATGGGGGCGGAATCTGCTAATGCTTTGTCAATGCAAATGCGTGGATTCATGATGTTGCGCATCTTTCTTGCGAATCCACGCATTTGCATTGACAAAGCATTGGCAGATTCCACCACATATGTAAAATAAAAGTGCGGGTGTGACCGTGCCCTTACAAGTAAAAGTCCAGAATTCAAAATTTACTTGAGTAAAAGTACTAAAGTTTTGGTATCAAAATGTATAAAGCACCAAAAGTAAAAGTACAAAAAAAAAAATGAAAATAGCAGATCTACAAGCTCACAACGCGTTGCGACGCGTTGTGAGCTTGTAGATCGGCTATTTTCAAATAGCCAAGGTATAGTGCTGAAGTGGTTAATGTATGTTTTATAATGTAATATATTTATATCTGCAAAGTAACTAACTAAAGTTTTCAAATAATTGTAGTTGAGTAAAAGTACAATATTTGGCTCTGAGATGTAGTGGAGTAGAAGTAAAAGTGCTGAAAATGGGAAATTCTCCCGTAAAGTAAAAATACCTCAAGATTGTACCTAAGTGCAGTACTTGAGTAAATGTACTTAGTTACTTTCCACCACTGTAGACAGTGAACAGTCAGGGGCAGGGTGTGTTGCATCTACACACAAGAGAGGAGTCTGGCTGAATACCATTGGCCAGCTGGTATCGGAGGAAATGTACTTAGTTACTTTACACCACTGGGATTCTGTGTTAGGATTTTTGAAATGTAAAATCAAATGTAATTTTTCTTTTTAAATATCTCTCTCTCTGAACCCTGTGTAAAGTAATGACAAAGTGCCAATGAGCAAAAATGAATGACCTTGACCTGCAGGGACGTCACAGGCTCTCAGAAGGTGGGGGGGATGGACTTTCGGTGGACTATTACTATACCCCTTATTTTACACTTTGGATATTCAAAAATAGCAGATATACAAGCTCATAGCGCGGCACCGAGTGCCGCGCTATGAGCTTGTAGATCTGCTATTTTTGAAAAATTGTGAAAAACATTTGTAACTGTCAAATGTAAACTAATTTTGTATTTTCAAAATGTTGCGTTTTTTTGGGAGGATTTTGTTAGTTTTTTTTTGTGTTTTGGTTACTTTATTTCGGTTTTAGGGTTAGGGTTAGGTTATTTAATTCTTATTTTTGCCTGATTTTACCGATTTATTATCAAAAAAAAAGTTTTTATTTTTTCAAAAAGTGGGGGGTATGAAATCACGGATCTGTGAGAGCGAGGGTGTCGCGTCGTACGCACAGTGAATGACCGTGGCGCCCCTGTTGACCTGCACTTAGTGAGTGGTATCTCTATGACTTTTGTTTACTGATACTGTATGTAATGCCGCATTCCTCCTGGCCGTCACTACAGATCGATGCACTGTTTGTTTGACTGGCTGGTTAATATTTAATCACCCTGCCTTTGATTGTGGATGTATGACATTCCACAGGTTTGGACGCCCAGTTATACTGTCTGTCACCCTTTGAAATTCTATAGGTGACAATAGCAGATCTACAAGCTCTTGTATATCAGATTTTTGTTGCATTTTTATTTATTTTTTGAATATTTTTCGAAACAACACAAATCTTGTGTGAGAGCCCCTGGCACAAATTATTTGCAGATGGGAGTCCGCAGTCAAACATATTGTTTTGGGGAGTTCGGTGGTGCAGTCGGTAGCGCTGTCACCTCATAGCTAGATGGTCCTGGGTTTCGATTCCCGCTGGGGTCGCTGTGGGTTCCAGGGGGTCCTCAACTAAAGGAGTTAATACAGCATCACTATGATTTTAACCACTTCCATCCATCTGTTTATATGTTGGCTATTCAAAAACAGCAGATCTGCAAGCTTGTATATCTGCTATTTTTGAGAGACAAAACAAATAAATCAAATGTTTTCAGATAATTTTTTTTTACATGAATCTTCTCTCCTGGGGGGTCCCTGGCTCAAAACATTTTCAGATGGGGGTCCGCGGCCAAATACATATCAATTTGGCGGTCCTCTACATGAACAATATTGAGAAGCACTTGTTTTACACAAAACTGGCCGCTTTATACTCACTAACTCATTATTTCACCCCAGCCTTAATCTTCCTCTCAGTCTCAACGTCATACATAATAATTATGTACAAACGGACTGTTCAAACACACTGTTTACTTTGTGTTCCATTGATCCTGAGTGATGAGGCTGCTTTCACATCAGTGACACGTTGTTCAGCTCTCTGTGTTTGCAGGAAACAATGAATATAATGAACAATGAATAATGAGGTTCATGTTAGACGTTCTCCCTCTCACATCAAAAAGATTATTTTTATCGTCACATTTGTAATGGCACACTCCTGTAAGATATATAACTCTGAATGGAGCAGAACAAATTGAGAGACAGACAGACAGACAGACAGACAGACAGACATACATACAGACAGAGAGACAGAGAGACAGAGAGACAGAGAGACACACACACACACACACACACACACACACACACACACACACACACACACACACACACACACACACACACACACACACACACACACACACACACACACACACACACAGGCAGAGAGAGTGTAAGAGTAAGAGAGAAACAGACACGCACGCACGCACGCACGCACGCACGCACGCACGCACGCACACACACACACACACACACACACACAGACACACAGAGGCAGAGAGAGTGTGAGAGAGAGAGTGTGAGAGTAAGAGTGTGAGAGTAAGAGAGAGAGAGTGTGAGAGTGTGAGACAGAGTTACAGTACAATGTGTGCCTCCTGATCAGATTTATTTTAAACTGTGACCATAACATTTCAGTAAGTCCAATATGTTCTAAATGAAACAGCATAACAAGCAGATAAGCATGACTTTCTATTCAATAGCAGTTGTGGGAGTCACGTTTGAAATTTAATTTGGTTTTAACCAGAAAGAAATAACACAATCATGACTCTTCACGTGTGTTTCCAGTTTAACCCTTTGAAGGCATCTGCTGTCATTTTAGATTTTAGCGCTGGCTATTCAAAAATAGCAGATCTACAAGCTCACAGCGCATCACTTTGCAAGCTCAACAATTACTATCAGAACATAGAGTTTTAACCTTTTATCAAAAAAAGATCTCTACCTTTAAGCATCTTTGCCTATACAAAGTTAAAGTAATACTCCTGGTTATATGGTGTAATAAAACTAGTGTGTGCCTGCCCTTTGAGACCATTTCAGCCCTCCATGAGCAAGTAGGCAATATAAATGTGACGCTAAGACACTTTTCCCACGGTTGAGTCACTGTGCCCTCTCCGGTAGTGCAAAGTACCATAGGTAGGCCTACATTTACTCAAGTACTGTACTTAAGTGCAGTTCTGAGGTACTTTTTGCTTTACTTGAGTGCACATGTTTTTTGATAATGTATACTTCTACTCCACTAAACCTCAGAGGCAAATATTGTACTCTTTAGTCCACTACACGATTATCTGGAAACGTAAGTGACTTTTTCAGATTTGGATTAATCATTTGAGCCCTATTTTATTTTTCGGCTATTCAAGAATAGCAGACGAGTTGTGTGTTTGTAGGTCTGCTGTTTCTGAAAGATTGACAAAATGTGACATTTTCTGAAAAAAAACTTGAATCTTGAAAAGGGACATTCTGCATAATTTTCTTTGACGACAATACTTTTGTACTTTTACTCAAGTAACATTTTGAATACAGGACTTACCTAACACATTTCTACATTAGTACTGTAAATGGGAGTAGCTACTGTAGGACAGTGGTTCTCAACCTTTTCAGGCCGCGACCCCCCCAAAATAATCATATTATTCCAGCACTTGGAATTGTAGGAGCTGAGGCATTATTACATTTAGTTTGACTCGGTTCCACAGATAAATATTGTGAAAATAGCTGATCTACAAGCTCACAACGCCTCGCAGCGCGAGGCGTTGTGAGCTTGTAGATCAGCTATTTTCAAATGTTTTGCCTCTTTTTTATATTATGTGACAATTTGGCCAATGTTTTTTTTTTAAATATATAATAAAGTGTGTTGATTACTTTTTGATGCAGTAATGGTCTTTTTGAATTTCATTTCTTTTTTCTTCCTTAAAATCCTTAAAATTGTCACTTTACAGTCATCTGGGGACCCCCCTGGGGGTCTCGACCCACAGGTTGAGAACCATTGGAGTGGGCTACTCCTTCTACCAGTGCACTCGTCCCACAGTAGATTCCCTCATCAGTGCACTATCCCAGCAGCAGCAGCAGCAGAGCACTCACACATTGAGGTGAAATGGGATGGAAAGGTCTCTTTGATGCCATACAATCCAGGCCACTGCCCTCACAACGAACTGCAGCCATGTGCTATACAGTACACTGCCTGTTACTGTACTCTATATATATGAACGTAATCAGCCTTTTATCCACGCTATAAGATGATGTGTTTGTTAAACACCTGATCCCCACACTCACTGTATGATCTTATACACACACCATAATATCAAAGCACAAATATCAAAGGTGACATTTTTTGTTTAAAGAATCTGCGTTAAATTGCTCGATTTTCTTTTTTTCAAAAACTTTATCCAACGATTTTGTAACCCTTATTTTTCACCCGGTGCCAATTTTCGCAGTGATCCTGGGAGCTAAACTCCCCTCACCAGCCTAGGGAGGCCAGGGCCGAGCTCATGCCTCCTTCAGTGCATGAGAGCCAACTGACCTTCTTGTCACCTGACAGGGGGGACTTAGCGCGTGGAAGGAACACGTTATTCCAACCAGTTCCTTTCCCCTCCATCAGGCGCCCCGGCTGTCATGGGGGAGGCGGTATAGCGACCAGGATTACTATTATGTTTTTGTGAGGGTATCAACTACCCTGAGAGACACGGGGAGAACATGCAGAGTAGGCCCTTTCGATATTCTGATAGTAATCATAGATATAGTGTTTTTTAATCTCTCTCCCAATAACAGGGGTTTCTCTAGATCTTTAGCAATGCTGCTAAAGATGTTGATAATGTACAGTATCTGACAAATGTGTTGAACTTTTCAGAGATTATTGTTAAAGGTTGTATAAGTGATATGTTTTTAGTTGAGAAAGTTAAAGTTGTATATTCTGATACAGTAGGAATCATTGCTATACATAGTGTTTGTTCAGTTTTTCTCTCCAGATCTTTAGTAAAAAGAAAAGTAACTTCCGGGTGGGGTACCAATTTCATCCAATCAGAAGAGAGACCCCATTTATCAGCTTACATTTTTATAGTTTTTCGGATTCCAATATTTTCTGGTCATTTATGTTTTGTTTTGATTCATCACATTCATTTGAGGTTGTCTATCGAATGGATGAAATTTGTATCCCGACGTGAACGTGTATATTTTCTGTTTATTAAAGAGCTGGAGAGACAGGGAGACCCCCGTTACTATCACAATATAGAGCCACTTAACACATTTTTGAAACAAAATAAATATCATGTACATCTCCTTTACAACTCATGGCCCAGACAGGGACATGTTGTCTCTTGAGGAGATGACCCAGCAAGTCTTCCAGAGGGTGTTATTCATGACCCTAATCCTCTGAGCAGAGGTCATGTCAACATGACCTGCCCTCAAAACAATGAAGATTCCCTCAGATTAATTAATCAGCTGGTCTATTAGGTCAGCGGCGGTGGTCTTCCAGCAAAATGAGGAACAGTTTAACCACTTTAACCCTATTGGGGGGGGGGGGGGGTTCCATGACAAGCGGTTCAGGGTTTTTCTCTGAAAAAGTGAAAGTGCTACTGTTTTTTTCCTCTATGACAGTGGTTCACAAAGTGGGGGGGGGGACCCCCAGGGGTCCCTGAGAGAGAGTTCCAGGGGGTCCCCAGCTAAATCTGTTAATAGCATAAAGATTTGTTTACCCGCTTTAACCCTTATTTCATGCTTCGCAGCTATAAAAAAAAAATAGCCGATCTACAAACTCACAACGCGTCACCATGCGAGGCGTTGTGAGCTTGTAGATCTGCTATTTTTTGTATTATTTTGTTTTTAATCTTGTATAATCTTGGACATGAAAAGGCTGGAGAACCGCTGACTCTTTGAAACGGTTTATAAAGAAAATATTCATCTCTACATGTACTTTGAGAATGTAACTGCGAAGGCGGACAACTAACACACCACTTTAAAAATGCATGAGCTTGTTCGTTTTCAAACAAGACTCCTACATTTAAAACTTTGTACAAAGAACGATAGAAAGGCAAGAGTTCACTCACTCCAGCATGTCGTCATTATTATTCATGTATTATTTATTTAAATAGAACATATAAAGAAGTGAAGATAGAGGGGCCTGATCTCTGGAGGAGAAGGAGATTAAAGAGGTGGATTCCGCTTGGCCCTCTAATCCGGTCGGAAAGGCCAGTGATCCGGCAGATCCCAGGAGAGAGGAGCTTATACAAGTCTGTGGCAGAAAAAATTGCAGATATACAAGCTCACAACATGCCGCGTCCACGCCACGTTGTGAGCTTGCAGATCTGCTATTTTCGGTCACAGAGCGTGTTAAAGACAGGGGTTTACATGCAGAGGTGGAAGAAGTAGGCCTACTCCGATTTCTTTTTTACTTAAAGCAGGGGTCTTCAACGTTTTCAGGCCAAGGACCCTCTAGCTGAGAGAGAGATGAAGCAGGGACCCCCTAGTCTATATTGTATAAAATTCTGTTTCAGATTACAGTTCTTTTTTTTTACTTAGTCTGCCCTTTTTCCCCTCTACACCTATAGCCTCTTTGCCAAAAATAGCCGATCTACAAGCTCTCAATGCCTCGCGCTGCGAGGCGTTGAGAGCTTGTAGATCTGCTATTTTCCCTCAGAAAAGGAATTCTAGGGTTCAAGTGGTTAATGTAAAAAAAAATCCTCTCACGCAAAGATTTGGCGGACCCCCTAGTAGCTCTGAGGACCTCCTAGGGGTCCCGGACCCCCTGTTGAAGACCCCTGACTTAAAGGCATAGTAACTTTGACCTGTGATAACAAAACAATCCTTTTTTTTTTTTTTTTACCCCAAAAACTTCCCTGTCTGCCAAAATAAACAGTGAAAATACCAAAATACAGTGAGAGGACAATGTGTTTCTGCAGGTAAACACAACCACACTACTCCAGTGGCTGATAACTACTACTGCCATAGAGAGAAATGATGGGTAAAACATGTATTTATTGTTTTGTTTTGTAAACAGAGGGAAAAGTTACATAGTACACCTTTAAGTAAAAAGTAGCAATAATACCTCAATGTAGAAATATTCTGTTACAAATAAAAGTCCTGTATTAAAAAAAAGTACAAATCAATTGGCATAAAAATATACTCAAAGTACGCATTATGCACAATTTCACAAGTTTTTCCTTTTTTCAAAATCTTTCAAAAATAGCAGATCTACAAGCTCACGGTGCCCTATGATGAACTATGAGCTTGTATATCTGATCATTTCGAGTAGATGAATTACGAAATTGGGCTGAATTGGTTCATGTATATTCTATAATAGCCTAATAATAATCTAAATCTACAAAGTAACTAAACTGCTTTGAAATAATTGTGATGGAGTACAAAGTAGCTACAATATTTGCCTGTAGCTACAATATTTGCCTTGGAGTAGAAGTACAGCAAATTAAATTAAAATACCTAAGTAAAATTGTACTCAAGTACATTACTTGAGTAAATGTACTGAATTACTTTCCACCACTGCTTAAATAAACAGCCAGCGGCCAGAGGGAGGGGCACTAGGACCCATGAGACCAACCAAGGGGAGGATCTGTATAGAGAGCATGCGTTGCCTTCTATTTCTCTCATTCCAAGCGGCAGTGTGTGTGTCAGTGTGTGTGTGTCATAGAGTTATAAGGGTGTGTGTGTGTGAGTGAGTGTGTGTGAGTGAGTGAGTGTGTGTGAGTGTTTGTGTGTGTGTGCTTGGTGTGCGTGTGCCCGTGCGTGTGCATGTGTGTGAGAGGAAAACACACCTCAGCCTTAGTTAAACAGGTATAATAAAGCCACCAGGTGAAGATCTAAAGAGTTAAAGAAGTTGTAACGGTTCTAAACGGTCAACTCAGCAGCTTATCCATCAGATCATCATGAGAGATGATCTGATGATGGATCAACAAACTGGAGGAGATTAAGTTCGCCTCGGGAAGGAGGAGAGGAGATCTACTGGATTATTAGATCATTCATTCTGTCTGTCTGTCTGTCTGTCTGTCTGTCCTGACGGATCTAATGCCCTGAAGCGGAGGACAAAACAACAATAATGTGACTTTATGGGATGTTTTACAACTCTTAACGGAATATATTATATTTGGGAGATGATGATAATAATGTCTTGGTTCAGGAGGAATAAGAAACCGAGGATGTACCGACGACAACAACAACTTGGAGGATTAATAATAATATTAGTAATATCGCTCATTCATTCGGTCCAAACTTTCGTTTTGACGGAACTATAAGCAGGGTGGTCGGTCGGTCGTCGGATTGGAACCATCATCAACATGTCCAGAGTCATCCTGAAGAAGAACCACTGGGTCACTAAGGTCAACGAGTGCGCGCTGCTGAGAGACGCGCACGGGGAGTTTAACGTGGATGTGTGCGGGGGAGCCGAGCATGGCCAGTTCCCATACATCGGACAGGTCAGCGTGACACAGAGTGGACACACAGTTATAACCCAAGAAAATCTTTGTGTGATGTGATTTTTTTTTTTTTTTTTTTTACATTAACCACTTGAACCCTAGCATCCCTTTTTCTGAGGAGACCTTTAGCCAAAAATAGCAGATCTACAAGCTCACAATTGTGAGCTTGTAGATCTGCTATTTTTGGCAAATAGTTACAGGTGTAGAGGGGGAAAAGGGCAGCAAAAGTGTATCTAAAACACAGTTTTATACAATATAGAGGGGGTCCCTGCTTCATCTGTCTCTCAGCTAGGGGGTCCTTGGCTTGAAAACGTTGAATACCCCTGAGTTAAAGTTCTGCAGCTAGCCTTGGATCAAGACTATCATAGATGTATTTTATAGCCTGACTTTTACTTTCGTATCTATGATCGTCTTGGTCACTCTCTACCCGAGTTATTATTAAGGCAGAAGTCGCTGGACATCTGCGCTCAAAGCCTGTACTTCTCCGTACATGTAAAATAAAAAATAAATATATATATTTATAAAGTGCTGACCCTGTATCCCCGGATGTTAACTCTACATTAGGAACCCGTGTTCATTGTATTAGTCCGTATTTTTAAATAGGTATGTGTTTTAATCCCGTCTGTGTCGGATTCTGTTTGAAGTTCCCTGTATTCCTCTATGGGTGGTAGTGGCGGGGCGCATCAGGTGAAAGCCGGTATTACACTTGATGTAAACAAGAAGTAACCGTGAGGGAAAACATGGCGTTCGACCACAGGCGGGATTAAAACACTTATCTATTGAAAATATGTTGCACAAAGATTCCGAATGCTGAGTTAACATTTGGGGCAACCGGGTCAGCACCTTATAATTTTGTACACGTTCGGAGAAATAAACATATTTTAAGAAAGTACAAATTATAAAGTAGGTTACATTTTCTTTCTAATGTCAATGCATTGCTGTATTGAAATTTGACATATCCCCACCAAATTCAAAGATTTTCCAGAAATATTCAACAAATATCAATGATCAGTGAAAATAGCTGATCTATACATTTAGGTTTAGGAGTACATGCGTCACTTTTCCACCAGGACACGCCCCCCTCATCTAGAGTGAGTGTCAAAACATTGAGCGGCATGGAGGAGCATTTTGTTTGTAAGCACTCGTTGGAAATAAGCGGTTTTCCTGTGTACCACATGTTTCTAAATTGCACATAATGCAGCAGAACGTTGTGTTATTGAAAACGAGCGCTTCCAAACCCTGCACAGAATGTATTGACAGAAAGTAGCTCATAATAACATGTCTAGTTTGTCTACGGTGGATTTATATGAAACAAAAAAATTGCAGATAGAAAGAGGATACTTCAAGCTTTCCGTACAGCTGTCATGTTGGTGAGTTTAACGTTGTTTAACACAATGCGATAGGACTTTTCTGTTTGGATGTATTGGCTGTCAAGGCCAGAAAGTAGTTTTTTTGCCATTCAGTAGGCGTTCTCGCATAACTTCCGGGTACGATGATGTGACGCGCATAGCCTCTGTTGTCACTTTGTTGACTTTATTTCGGCGGTAAGTGGTTAGTTCCAAAAAAAAACTTTTTCAAAAGTACACTATTACTTAAAATACAATGTTTGTCTTTTGAAATGTAGTGGCATGAAAGTCATAATATTAAAAAAAAATATATATATATAATACTCCAGTAAATTACAGATGCTCCCAAAAATTGACATTGACAAATTGACAGTAAATGTACTTTGTTTTGGGTCAGGGAGGATGCTGTGGTGAATGGTGATGGTGGTAAATCTACTTAAAGTTGGTTGACCGGGGTCCCTCAGGGCTCTATACTAGTGTCTTCTCTGTTTTCCACTCTACATTATATATCTGTGCTGAAAATAGCCGATCTACAAGCTATTTTCTGTGAAAGCTTTACCCAGGTTTGGGTTCAGGGACCGGAGCAATCAGATGGGTCCATTTGGTCACATTCGTACACTCAGAGTTACAGACCTGTAAGGGTCCATTTGGAACTCTCTTAAGCCATAAATATATAGATAAAAAAACAGGAATTGTTAAAAGGAACCGTTTAAGGAATCACTATCAGACTGGAACCAGAATCGATAACATCCTAAATGATCCCAACCGTAGTCTTCCCCAGAATACAGATGCTGGGGGATATAAGTGGTTTTAAGTACAGTACTATACTATACTATAGTAAAATGTTACTGTTGTTTTCAGGTGAGGGAGGATGCGGTGGTGTATGGTGCTGATGGTGGTAAGCTGCACCCCGGGGAGCTGCTCCTGGAGGTGGAGGGGTTGTCGGTGTCCGGCCTGCCCCTCTACGACATCCTGGCCGTCTTTAACAGCTGTAACGAACCCATCCGGTTGAAGACCGTCCGACAAGGTAAGACATGATGAGATGGACCCTCTTGTTTACCATAGTAGCAAGCTGATGAGAGAGATGCTCAAGTCATCTCTCTCTGTGTGATACTTACTTACTTACTGTCCTTTATGGCGGCTGGCATGTAGGGCAGTAACAAAGGATCTCCACTCCTGTCTGTTCTGGGCTAGTATAGCCCTGAAACATGACTGTCATATCATCATGACAGTCATGGTGGAGCTTCAACCTGGTTTTGGCACTTTCTACATGTACAACCCCGTACATCTACATAAACGCTGTCTGTGTGTGTGTGTGTGTGTGTGTGTGTGTGTGTGTGTGTGTGTGTGTGTGTGTGTGTGTGTGTGTGTGTGTGTGTGTGTGTGTGTGTGTGTGTGTGTGTGTGTGTTTGTTGTATTACTATACTTTTCCCCCCACACATATACGAGAATATGAGAAATAGACCGTTTTCCTGGTCCTCACAAGGAAAATGGTTGTTTTATGGTTGGAAAAATATTATTTTAGAGGAATTTTAGAGCAATTAGGACAAGATTCAGGTTGGGATTAGGATTAGACATTTAGAGGTTAGGTTTTAGGGATTGGAATTGGAGTTAAACATAATTTATACATAGTTCCGTGCCAGTGTCATGCACTGGAAAATAGCTGATCCTCACAAGTATAGTAATACAAACCTGTGTGTGTCTCTCTCTCTCTCTCGTATCTCGCTCACTCTCACTTACACACTATGTGTTAGTGTAAGTGATATGTTTTTGTTCAAATTAATGTTAAGTAGCTCTATTATTCTGAGAGTGTTGTAACAGGGGTCTCCAGCTCTTTAGTAAACGGAAAATAAAATGTTCAGCTCAAGGGACTCATTTCATCCTGTCATGATGGAGAACTCTACACGCACACACACACACACACACACACACACACACGCACACACACGCACACACACAGAGGCGCGCACACACCCGCACGCACGTGTGTCCAGTTTCACTTGTTTATCCTGTAGTAGTGTATCCTGTATGAGTCGTCCTCTCTCCTCCTGATTGGATAAAATAAAATTGCTATCCCGACCTGAAAATGTAGCCTATTTTCAGTTTTTTAAAGAGCAAGAGAGACGTGGGGGGGAGGGGGGGGGGGGGCAGACAGACCCCCTGTTACTGTAAGTAGGACTCTTGATACATGTATGTGAAGTAGGACAGAGGAACTCTTTGACTCGTAACTGTCCTGACATCCATGGTCCTGTTTTCTGTGCGGTTGCTATGGAGACTCTCATTGACCTGTCAGGTCACGGATCCTTACAGTGGGTCACTTACATTTACCACACGCACGCACGCAAGCACGCTATGTTGGTGAATTGAATACATAGGACCACAATGGAACCAGGACTTTTTTTGTATATTCAAACACATGTCTTTGTTCCCAGGGTACCTGTACCTGGCCCCTTCCTTTTTTCCCTGTAATGTAAAGGCATGTTTTTGATACCTTCTAGAGAAAGTGATAGATTCTAATATGGTTCTTGTTGGATAGATGCATTCGTAGCTTGCTCGGACAAGTGGTTCCCAACGCACGGTCCTGGGACCCCCAGGAGTCGTTCACAGGGTTCCATGGTGTCCCCAGCAAAATGATTGATCGTTAATAAGAACCAAATGGACCCCTTACAGATCTGAGAGTGTACAAATGGAACCAAATGGACTCTTATGGGTCCATTTGGTTCCATCTGTACACTCTCAGAGTTTGTACACTCTCCATTTTCCCAGTGTAGATTGGGGTCCCAAAAGATAATAAATCGTGTCAAATGGGGGTCTGTTGCCACGGTCAGAGCAAGGGGCAAGGCTTGGATATTTACGATGAGGCCAACACGGAAGCTTATGAATGGCCAGAGTGGCGCTGTTTTACCCTGCGCCGACCTGAAGTGTCAGAAAGAATTAATTTTAGTGCAAGTGAATCGGTTTTTGACAAACTTTAGACTAGATTTTCTTACCGTAATAAAAATTGTCATAAATTCTATATGCTTCCAGTCGCTAGTTTAAAGTCTCCTTTCAATCATCATGATATGCGTTTTGCTAAATTATGGTCCCATTTATTCTAAAATTGACGATAAAGTAGGCTATGCTCCAGGAGGGGCGGGATGATTTGATTGACAACCTACACAACCAATAGCATTCATTCCCCGCCCCCGCTCTTGATTGACAAGCTACCCAACCAATATCATTTTTGGGGGTGTTTTCCGGTTCGCTGGTCACGTGTCTGTCTGGTCTCAACCAATAGCGCAGGGGTAGGCAACTGAGATAAGCCTAGGGCCAATATCACTCCCAGACATTCCATCGCGGGCCGGGCCTCCCCGTGAACATGCACGCGCGCGCAAATTTTTCGGGTCTAATTCGGGTCTAACTCGGTCTAATTCGGGTCTAATTTGGGTCTAATTCGGTTCTGTTTGACCAATATAAATCAACATTTTTTCCGGTTTAAATATCAGCACAGGCGATTTTTCTGGAGATTTTTTTTTTCTTCTTCATTTTCCTCTAATCTAGCTATAAAATGTTATAAATCCTTTAAAATGCATCGTGTTTATGAGTGCATGATTTCAAAAGTGGGTTCAGGTTCTATGAAATAAGTATTTATAATTATTTTAACATTAATTTTTAATACTTTTTTTATAACACTTTTCAGTAAATCATTCATACTGTATCTTTCTGTATTTGGATATAATAGATATTGGTCTGATACTGTATAAAAATAAAATCCCTCCCCCCCAAAAAAAAAATAAAAAAATATTTTTCTAAAAAAAAAAATTTTGGCCCGCGGGCCGCCTGTTGCCGACCCCATAGCGTTTGAGTTCCGGCGTGGCCAACTGTATATATTAACGATGGAGGAATGCATGTTCCTGAACTATCGGCTTCATTTTCGTTCTGTAGAAAGCAGGGGAGTGGCTTTGTCCATTCTTTTTTACAGTCTATGGGTCAGAGCCTCTTCCCCCCTCCAGTTTGTCCTGATATCTCCCCTGCCACTCTTTCCCTCCAGTTTTGCCTTGATTCCCCCCTGCCACTCTCCTCACCCCCCTGTGCCCTCCTACTCCCTGCCCTGATTGTCCTGAGTGGACTCACCTGCGAGGGCCAGCTGTGCCCTGTTGGCTAAAGAGCTTCAGAGATTTAGAATACTGCCAAGAGCATTTACTTGCTGATTCATGTGTCTTTTTTCCTGTTCGTTCGAGTTTTAGCTCGGTGTTGCTGTATTGTTCTAGTTTTGTGCTGATGATGTCATTTGTCCAAATGTATGTGCTAATTAAAAACAACTTGATATTTCCTAAGGTTAATATGAGCATCAAAACAATATTTTAAATATGTTTTATTAGCACATGCATTCCATACATTCCATAGGGATGGACCACACATGGACAAATTACATCATCAACTTGCGACAGGGGTTTTCCACATTGAGAGAAAGATGAACTATTTCTAATATAAATTAAATATTTAAATATTTTAGGGCAATATTATATTGGGCAATTATAATGTATTAAGGCATATAAGGCTTGTTAGCCAGGGATCCTTTAAGTACCAAGTCTTGGTTAAATGTCTCTTTTGCTTTGGGTTTTGAGTTCCTGCTTTTGGGTCCTGCCTTTAAGTTTGGGAGTCACTCTTTATCAAGAGATAGAGATATGCTGTAAGAGACATGGAAACATGGCGTGTGTGTGTGTGTGTGTGTGTGTGTGTGTGTGTGTGTGTGTGTGTGTGTGTGTGTTGTGTGTTAGATTAGTAAGCAATGACATCACTTATCGTTTCATACACAATGTCACAGTTTATCATGTTGGTTCTCACACAGACACACACACACACACACACACACACACACACACACACACACACACACACACACACACACACACACACACACACACACACACACACACACACATTGTGGGCCTACAGTATGTGGCAGGTGTGTACAGTGGGAAAATCATTAACAGTGTTACGTAACAGGGATAGTTTCACTGCAGCTTTTTATTTCCTTTCTGATGAACTGTATGTCCATTTGTTTAGTGGTGGTAAGTAACCAAGTACATGTACTCAAGTACTCTGTACTCAAATACACTTTAAAAAAAGGGTTGTATCACTTTCAAACATGTTTGGGGTCATTTCAACGTCTACTCAGGCTTTTGTGAGCACACCAGACAGTTTTTAAGTTGCTTGATTCAGTGTTTAGATATTTGATATTCATTATCAGAAACCCCTCCATCATATATAAACTCATTGTAATGTCAAACTCCATTTTAACCGTGTTAGACTCATATAAAACATCCGTCCCTGGTTCTGGTGACTGATGTTGGCCTTCTAATGCGTGAGGAGACCGTGTTTTTTTTAAACACTTTTTTTTTATTTCTTTAAATACAAATATCTAAATACAGAATCAAGAAGCAACTTAAGAACTGTCTGGGGTGTTCACAAAAGCCAGAGTGGACGTTAAAATGACCCCAAACGTGTTTGGATTAAGTGAAATATCCCTTTAAGTGAAATAAAAAGCCAGAGTACTTCTTCCCTACCAGTGCCATTAGTCGGGTCCTAAGTGCATGCCTGGCCTAGCCAACCTTAAGTCCTTATCTGTCTCACACTGAGAAAGCACTCAGCCCCGAACCTCTCCCCTCGTGTGTGTTTACTGAGCTGCTATTTAGTTTGTCCTTGACATTATATGACATAATGAGCAGACTATGCTTTTATGAATGGCGTATAAACGACCTGGCAATTCTTCTAAACAATATAGCCCTATATTTAAAGCGCTCTGTGTACACGGCTCAACACTTCTGCATAATGTTATGTTTACATCTGAAGGCTGAGAGGTCGCGCAAGGCAACGACATACCAATGTTTAACCCGTGAAGACCTGAGGCCGTTTCTACAAAAAGCTTTCTAAATCAGTGGTTCTCAAACATTTTTTGTGTGCATAAATTATATTATTTTGAAAATAAATAATACATTTTAAATGCATAAAATGTAATTTTGTCCAATCTATATGGTAGAGTATGTTAACAAGAGCTTGTGGCTAAATAATAACTACATTGGATCCATTGGATCACAGGCTCTTTTTTCTACATTTCCTGAAAAGTAACGGATTTGGACATGCAAGGTTTCCCCGACAGCAACGTAATGCCACAGTAGTGTTGATTTTGTCGACTAAAACTATGACGAAAAATATTGGTCGACTGACCTTTTTTCACTGACGAAAACTGCATAAAAAACAAATAAAAACTAAGCTATGATGACTAAAACTAAGACTAAATATACTGACAGATTCGTCAACAAATGAAAACTAGACTAAAATGTTAGTGAGGGACTAGTGGATCCAGTAGAACATGTTGCTCTCTGAAAATAGCAGATCTACAAGCTCACAAAGCGTTGCGCTGCGACGCTTTGTGAGCTTGTAGATCTGCTATTTTCAGCATGCAGCCAAGTGTAAAATCAGCCATTACAACGCATTCAAGGCACCACCAAAATGCATTTTAGTCGACTAAATCAACTATAGATTTAGTCGACTATAATCTTATGATATTTAGTCAACTAAAACTAGACAAAAACTAAAACATTTCAGATGACTAAATCCAAATCAAAATTTGCTGTCAAAATCAACACAGTAATGAGCATGCTGTGAATCTCTACTGTATATCCAGGGTTGAGCTGTAGGGGGTACGGGGGGGTACGGCGTACCCTTAGTTCTGACACTGTGGGAGCTGGGGGCGCGCGTGCACGCACCGTCAGCGGTGGTCTTTAACGCCTTAAAGTTTAAAAACAATAGCCTCTCAAGGTTCGCGCCGTCAGTGGCGAGCCGTTCTCAATAGCGTCTACCTGGCTGCTTTGCATAACATTAGGCTACTCGAGAAAAGACACGGACTTGAATTGAATCTGTCAACATCTCTGCACTGCAAGGTGTGAAGGGGATCGCTTAGCAGAGGACCCAGTTCTCTGAGACAAGACAAAGACAAGTTGTCTGATTATTTTAAGTAGGCCTACTTATGTGTGGGTGAGTCTATGTAAAGGGCTTTTATATAAAATTAAAAGGAAAATAAAATAATTAATTTGAAACAAAAATAAAAACAACAAATTAACAATGCAACAATACAACAAAATAATAATACATATGATTACATTAATAATCACATGTTGAATACAGTATTTCAACTAGCACTGAGCTGAGTGGCTATGTGCGCGCACGTGCGCGCGCGTGACGTCATAAAATACAGTACCCTTAGTTCAAAAATCCACAGCTCACCACTGTGTATATCGTCTCTGTTGGGGCAGAAAACTCTTATCTCCATATTTTAACTTTTCGTGTGTTTTTCCCCTGTAAATTAACGCCCTACTCAAATCATACTACAGCGTCACACATCAAAAGTAGCAGATCCGCAAGATCTGCTACTACCAAGGTCCTGAACATACTCCTTTTTTAATTATTGTTTTACATGAGGAAGACATGTGTTACAAGTAAAAGTCGTAGTCTATTCCAAATGTACTTTTTTGTGCAAAATTGTTGGCATCACAATGTACTTAAAGTACCAAAAGTAAAATAATTGTGCAGAATGTACACACACACACACACACACACACACACACACACACACACACACACACACACACACACACACACACACACACACACACACACACACACACACACACACACACACACACACACACACAGAACACTGCAGATGGATTACAACATTAACACAAAGGAGTGCAGTGTGGAAAGTCCCCTCCATTGACATCTATGTAGAGCTCTGTTGTACAAATACAAGAAGCCTGGACGAAAACACACAATTCTCAAAACACAATGAATAGCCAACGTATAAAATATGGATGAAGTGGTTAAAATGAGTGTGACGCTATATAAACTCATTTTGCTGGGGACCCCCTGGAATTCCTCCACAAGGACCACAGGGGGTCCCCGGACCCCACTTTGAGAACCACTGTCTTTGAAGACAAGACAAACTTTTGTATTCTACCTATCGGGAGAGTTCCCCCCCACGCTGTCACACAGGGCTTGTGATGAGATGGTTTTTGGTTAAAGCACATTACAACACAAGACAGGAAGACAGGCCCGGGGCACAGAGAGGAGAAAGGGTCGGTAGATTCAGTAGTTCTTTGACGAGCCTCTCAGGGATATAAATGTATATGCATACAGTGAGTGGGCTGTACTTGATGAAAACTGACAAAGTATTCTTAGTTAAGAAAATATAACAGTCTATATACCCCCGCCCCCAAATGTGTGTGTGCAAGCCTTCTAAACTAAACCACGAGACATGAGACATAATATTATGTCAGTGACCAAAAAGTAAGATTACCAGCTTAAACTAATAAGGTGCCAGAGATGAAAAGGAAATCTAATACGTCTTACTCTCGTATCACACACACTCGTACCGAACAGAAATCTTTGCTCATTTGAACGTTTGAGAGGAAAGGTCGTGGCATCACCAAAATCAACGCTGTTCATCTTTTTGGGAGCAAGAATGTGCACAAATGTCATGATAATACAGCCGTTACTAGATATCGCTGCTGTCAGGCGGACACCTTGTAGTCCTACTTTGGTTGTACAAGAGTGTCGCCCCAAAAGCAGGAAAAATATCCGATGTACAAGCTCATAACACGTCGCATCGCAGCGTGTTCTGGTCGTTGTGGTCTAGGACAGGGGTTCCCAAAATGTTTAGCTCAAGACCCAAAAAAGAAATTAGACGTTTGCCCGTGACCAAAACTAGTGAAAATAGCAGATCTACAAGCTATGAGCTTATTAATAGATCTGCTATTTTCACTACTTCTTAAATTATTTTTTAATTTAGTTGTTGCTGTTTGGGAATCAGTGGTCTAGGACTCTTCATTTTGTTTGACTCGGTTCCACACATAAATATTGTGAAAATAGCCGATCTACAAGCTCACAACGCCTCGAGTAGCAGTACTGCGCTGGCAGTACATGCAACTACATCAAACTCTAACAGTCAGTATTTGATGTCAAGCACCCCCCCCCCCCCCCCACACACACACACACACACACACACTATACCCATTAGTTCTGATTTGTTCTTAAATTTGATAGAATTCTACATACTTTGATACATTTAACAACATGGTACATTATTAAACGTTTTCCCACAGACCACTTGCAGCCCATGGACCACTGGTTGAGGACCACATGCTGTACATTGAATAATGGTTTAGTATATCTGCTACAGAACAGAAGATATAAGGACTTTGCCCTAGCTCTTATCTCGTTGTCTCTGAGTCCCAGTCAGCTCTAGAGGTGAAAGACCTTGTTCAGCAGCACATTGTCTTGTCTTCCCGGGCACTTCTCTGATAAGCAGAGCGCTGAATAATGGCATCGTGTCTCTTGTTTAGTCAAAAGCAGATTTGTGAAACAAGTCACGGAGATTTGAAGTTGTTTTTCCAGGGATAAATGTGGTCAAGACCCTGACAAGCCCCCCCCCCCCCCCCCCCCTCCAAACTGAAGAATGACTGTCCATTCCACACCAGTACTACAAATCGTTGCTTTCGTGCAGATTGTAAATTGCTGTTTGTAAATTAATCATACTACAGAGTGCACACATTACATTACCATGTGCACGGAACAGCGAAGCCCGTTTTTCACTTTCCCCGAATGTCAGCTGTTTATTAGCGTTTTTGTGTTTCCCTGGCTCCCGGGTTGCCAAATCATGTGCGTGCAACAAGCGCCAGTGTTGCCACATCCGTGAAACAAGCGGACCATCCGACTTGGACACAACACTTTTTTTTTAAGATTTATTTTTGCGCTTTTATATCTTTATTGATAGGATAGTTGGTTGACAGGAAATGGGGAGAGAGATGGGCAGTGACATGCAGCAAAGGCCGCCGGGATCGGGACTCGAACCTGCGAGACGCTTTCAGGCTACTTTGGAGTCTAGGTGCCCGGACCGCTGGCCATTTTGTCACATTTTGGCAGTCAGCCTCAGTTGGTTGGTGAGCACAAACAAACAATGCATAACAAGTGGTTTGAGCTCAAATCAATGCTTGTGTTGGACTAGAGCAGGGGTTCCCAAACTCTTTAGCTGAATACCCAAAAGAAGAAATTAGACGTTTGCCCGGGACTCAAACTAGTGAAAATGACAGATCTACAAGCTCACAACGAGTCGCTTCGCACATCGTTGCGAGCTTGTAGATCTGCCATTTTCACTAGAATTTTATCAGTATCTTCTTTTGAAATAATATTTTTTTTAAATGTAGGAAACAGAGAAAAAAAGGAGATATTCACTCACGACCCATAAAAATGTGTCTGCGACCCAAAGATAGGTCCCGACCATCTGTTTGGGAAAAACAGGACTAGTGGGTGTCCTCTGGTGCCCATCCACAAGTTTCCTGCTCGGGAGCTTACTGGGGAAAAGGGTGTGTGTGGCGAATGGTCTGCTGCCAGTGGTGGTAAAAGTACTCAAATGTTTTACTTGAATAAAAGTATCAATACTGAACATTGGAAACACTCAAGTAAAGTTAAAGTACCTCAAAACTTTACTTACAAGTACAGTACTTGAGTAAATGTACTTAGTGGTAGTTAGTTACTTTCCAGCACTGTCTGCTGCCCGGCTGGGATGCGATGGGATGGATGGATGCCAGACATTCCCACTGGGCAGACGGACCAGGATGTTCCTGGTACACTCCCCCGCTGAGTCATTCCATAAGGCCTTGACTTGTTGTAAACCTGTGTGATGCGTCCACTGTTAAATCCTGTTGTTGTTTTCTGAACAATCACCAGAGAATGTATATCTTTAACCTAACTGAATCATAGTTTATATAGAGCCCCCCCCCCCCGACTGATGCCAGATATTTGTGTCCGAGGCCAATTATGTAATGCCTCAACTCCTACAATTCCAAGTGCTTGTCAGGGTGTGGGGGGTCCCCATTTTAAATATGATTATTTTGGGGGGTCCCCAGTTTAAATATGATTATTTTGGGGGGTCCCCAGTTTAAATATGATTATTTTGGGGGGTCCCCAGTTCAAATATGATTATTTTGGGGGGTCCACAGTTTAAATATGATTATTTTGGGGGGTCCCCAGTTTAAATATGATTATTTTTTGGGGTCCCCAGTTCAAAGATAATTGTTTTTGGGGGTCCACAGTTTAAATATGATTATTTTGGGGGGTCCACAGTTCCTGATTGTTTGTAGAGGTTGAGAACCACTCTCCTAGAGAAGGGAGGGACACACATCCTGTGTGAGCTTTAAGTGAGCAGTAAAGGATTGTGGGGGTGGATCATGTCCTGAAGGTACTGTCTTATTCTGTAGGTCATCAGTCTCCAGTACAGTGTTTTGTAGATCTGCTGCAGGGCAGCAAATGTGAGCCAGTGAAGGGAACACAGAAAGGGGGAAGACATGGGGAAATGTATGGAGACTGAAGAGCAGGCGTGCCGCAGCATTCTGGATGAGTTGCAGGGGTTTGAGAGAGGGTCAGTAGTACTACACAGCAGTGGTTCTCTTTTCATATCAAGGACCCCCAAATTGATATGTATTTGGCCACGGACCCCCATCTGAAAATGTATGTTACTATATAGCAACAGCTAATGTGACACAGAGGTGTTCCCGGGTTGAAAGGTATAACAATGTATAGGTGTTGATGTTGTATTTGGCCGCGGACCCCCATCCCAAAATACAATATTTTGTTGCAGGGACCCCCAGAAGCATAGATTTGAGTTAAAATGTTCGCTTAAAAAAAAAAATATATATATATATATATATGTTCAACGATTTGCAGACATTTTCTACATTTTTCAAACAATAGCAGATCTACAAGCTCAAAGCGCAGCACGAAGTGACACGCTATGAGCTTGTATGTCTGCTATTTTTGAATAGCCAAAGTATAAAATAATGGTTAAAATGGTTAAAATCTCAAATGATCCAGATGATATACCGGTTTTAATGGGTTAATGCAGCAAACATGAACTGTAAGTTCATGGAAACCTCTCAACCAACAGGGCATACATACCTCTGCTCTTTGTCTAAATTCCTGTCCAACATTTTTAAGTGTTATTTGCACAGCTTATACATATAAACCCTGATCTAACAACAGAGTAATACAAAACTCAAAGCCAAACACGCCCCATACAGCACCACAATACCACAGAGATCTGAGATCTGTAATATTCCACCACCATCCCTCACACAAGGAACACTGCAGTGACATTACTGAGAGGAAGAAAAAAGAGACTTTTTGTGTTGTGTGCCATGACCTGAGGGCTTGTCGCTCTGCATTCCAGAGAATCACACACACAGGTGTTCAGAGTTCACATTTTACTCCATCGTACTGAGCAAGCAGTGTTGCCAGGTTTCGCAAGAGAAACGAGCGGCCGGGTTTGTACGAAAACAAGCCCAGAAGATTTCGAAGCGACCAGTTTTTACCACTTGAACCCTAATATCCATTGACTAAAGTGGAATTATAAATGAACTGCATTTTATATTGCGCCTTTCTCCAAAGCGCTTTACAATGTACATTCTCCCATTCACACACACATTCACACAGCGATGTGTGAGTGATATAGCCGATCTACAAGCTCACAACAGCTTGTAGATCAGCTACTTTCCCCAAAACAAATATTGACAAAAAGGTTACATTTTTTGTAATATTCTTGAAATATTTTAACACAAATCGTATATGGTGGCATCAAATATCTTCAGAAGGGAGTCTGCGGACGAATACATCCTTGACATGAACTGGTTTAAACAACATTAGGAAGCAAGCCCAAATAAGCAACTACATTTTAACCCCTCCCCCCCAAAAAAATGATGCTACTTTTGATGCTCTTGTGTGACGTTGTATGATCAAGTAGGCCGTTAATTTACGAAAAAACACAAAAAGTTAGAATATGCAGTTAAGAGGTTTCTGCCCCGACAGTGACGATATAATAAGCAGACTTGGCAACACACTGGTACTGAGCCCGTCTACCTGATAGAGTTTCTTCCCTCTTATATGTGGCTGCATGGCTACCTGGCCCCAGCCGAGGTAATAAGACCCATGAGCAATTTGAAGAGGAAGGGATTGAGATCCGATCCGTCCTCGACAGTCTGTCACCTGGTCTGGTCTGTGGGCCCAGAGCACCGTCTGCCTGGAACCCTCGCTGGAAAAAACCTTGTATCTCCACATTTCAACTTTTTGTGCTTTTTCGTAATTTAACTCCGTAGCCTACTTGATCATCCTAGAGCTGTGGTTCTCAAACTTTTTCATGTCAAGGACCCCCAAATTGACTTATTTTATATTTTCCGTGTCAAATTGATTTATTAGCCCGCGGACCCCTATTTGAAAAGATAGGCCAGGGACCCCAATAAGAGAAGATTTTTACGGCTCTAGCAGTGTTTCTCAACCATTTTAATTTCAAGGACCCCCAGTTTGACATGTATTAGGGCTACGGGACCCCATTTAATGGCATTTCTATCACTTGGACCCCAATTTATATTGTAAAAATCTATGTCAATTTAACTCTGAGAGTGTACAAATGGAACCAAATGGACCCGTTAGGGTCCATTTGGTTCCATTTGTACACTCTCAGAGTTACAGACCCATAAGGGTCCATTTGGTTAACTATCCACCATTTAGCTGGGGACCCCCTGGAACTCCCTCAAGTACCCCTGGGGGTCCCCGGACCCCACTTTGAGAACCAATGTCCTAGAGCATCACACAAAAGACTTTAAAAAAAGCAGATTCGCAAGCTTGTAGATCTGGTACTTTTGCCATTTTTTTATTGTAATCCTGAAAAGTAACAGTTTTGGACTTTTGGATACAATATCGTTGTTGTCAGACAGAAACCTTGTAATCTCCACATTTTAACTTTTTATGTTTTAGTTTTTTCCCGTGAATTAATGCCCTAATTCGTCATACAACAGCGTCGCACGAAAGTCGCGAAAATTGCCGATCTACGAGCTTGTAGATGGGCTATGTTTGCTATGTTTGACATTTGCTTTAAAGTGAAAGCGGTTAAGTGTGTCTGTGGGTTTTAATAAATATTGAACCGATGAAAAGTACTAACAAAGGGCTTGTGACTGAATAATAACTACACTGGATCCGTTTGGAACGCAGGTTCTTCCTGAGAAGTAACGTTTTTTGGGACATACGTGGTTTCCACCCAACCGGCTATACTGTTGCTAGCTACGCATGGGGGCCCCAAACAGGCTGAATGAAGCACAATGGAGGTCTTGTGAGTTCTCAGGTACTTTGAGAATCTGCTCCCCTTTAATTAGTCGACGGGAATCTGCTGACTCATGCAACAGACTGCTGGCAAAGGCCTGGAGGAGAGGAGAGGGCTGGAGGGGAGGAGAGGGCTCGCCATACGCCTGATTTATGCTTGGACGCGCGTTGCGTCGTGTCATGAACTGGAAATAGACGATCTACAAGCTTGCGATGCGTTTTTAGCTTGTAGATCAGATATTTTTGGTTTGCGACATGCCACGCGGCTAAGTATAAATCAGGATTTGGCCATTTTTAAAGCAGCACTATGTAACTTTCCTCCTCTACCCTAGATTTGAACTCGGTTTCCTGCACAAGTGCTGCATTTTTTTTTTACCATTGAGCTACTGTAATAGAGCCGGCCTGCTTGCTCAGGGGATAAATTGAATCTTGACCATTAGGTCAAAGTTCGGGTCAGATCCTGTGTCTAGGTGTGACATGACATTTGACACGTTCTAAATGTCTCAATAGAAGAACAGGGAGACCAAATACAACCACGCCAATTGTAGAAGTTATATTGTATTAATACTTTTCATCGGTTCAATATTCACAAAACCCTCAGACAGACTTAAAGGAACCCATTTTCAACCGTGTCTTCGTATAATTGGTCCTCACTAATGCTCATTATAAGATGGTGCCATTTCTGTCTATCTCTGTGTCTCAGCTGTGGACTGTTCAGAAACCCGACTACCGGTGACATCATCGATGGGGAATCCAAGCAAATAGAAACAGCAGCCTCTCTATTCTTGGAAAGTTAGCACGTTATAATGGAAGCCGTTTTCTCGCTTAAATAAAACATTTAATTAAAAAAAAAAATCTTGTTGGGGGAAAAAAAACTGTCCAAAGTCGTCCTTTAAAAACTTTCATTTCACATCTAACTATATAAATGGCGAGCGACTTCCGCACCCTCGGTGGCGACACCCCACAGCTCTGTTATCGAATAAACAACGCACCGCCAGACCACATGTCGCCAACTGACTCGCCACGGCGGCCGCGCTGAATTTACGCGTCGCGTAGGGGACATCTAATTGCTCACTACACCTTTTCCACCGCGCAACATCATTAATTCTACTCACCAAATGTCGGACAAAACGGAAGGGGAGGCAGCTTCGTACCGTTTACCGTGCACACCACCGACACCGCACGGCGACGGGTTTCGCCGAAACAACACCAGCGGCCGCCATTGCACTCTGCCCATGTCCTCCACAACACCACACACACAGCTCCTTTGCTTCAACCCCCCCCCCCCCCTTCTTACGTACCTCCTTTGTTCCACCCAGGCCGTTACTTTCACTTCACTCATGTCTCGATCACAATATGTCCGTCCTTCACGTGCCATGTTCATCCCAAACACAAAAACAAACAGCCACGGCCACAGAACAGCACGCTGCCCAGGGTAATGTGGTAAACAAACCTGCCTAGGTTCATGACACCACAGGACTCGACAGTGATGTCATCATTATGCAACCCGGAAGTACAAATACCAAGGATAGGTCAGTGATGTCAGTCGGGTTGCCAAGTTTGCTGCCAGGTTTTAAAAAACAAGCGACAGAAACAAGCAAACCGTGCATGAAAAAAAAATACACTGCCGAAGGGGTCCGCCATGTTCCAGGGGGGTCCCCGGGGGTCCCAACACTCACAGGGGTCGGCGGACCACCAGGGGGTCCGCGGACCACCAAAGTAACAATCACTATTAACATTTTTTCCAATTTTTTTTTTTTTTTTTTTTTTCTTTTGGACACTTTTACTCCGGCGATTTGGGTACCCCAATATACACGCACCCACGCTGGGCCCCGTGCGCGGCTGGGGTTGAGGGGGGCGTAGCCCCCCGAAACTCTAGTAAATAATATATGGCCAAAGGAATTGCAGATTATTTTTTTCTACTTTTTGTGACGCTGTACATACTACATGTAGTATGAAGTAGGGCATTAATTCAACGATTAGCAGGCAGTCAGTGAGTTAGTACTCACTGACCCACTGCCTCAGGGAGGCTGATGTCTGTCTGTGTGTCTCTGGTGTAGTTAACATGCATTACACCTCCAACAAGCTGAAACACTCAGCAGTCAGTCTCTACTGGAGTCTCGCGTAGCCAGACAGTTATTCCACAATCTCTGAACGCTATATAGAGCTTTGGTTCTCAAAGTGGGGTCTGGGGACCCCCAGGGGTCCTTGAGGGAGTTCCAGGTGGTCCCCAGCTAAATGATATATTAGGCACCAAATGAACCCTTATGGGTCTGTAACTCTGAGAGTGTACAAATGGAACCAAATGGACCCGTTAGGGTCCATTTGGTTCCATTTGTACACTCTCAGAGTTAAATTGACATTGATTTTACAATATAAATTGCGGTCCAAGTGATAGAAATGCCATTAAATGGGGGTCCGTAGCCTTAATGCATGTTAAACTGGGGGTACTTGAAATTAAAATGGTTGAAAATCACTGCTAGAGCCGTAAAAAAATCTTCTCTTATGGGGGTCCCTGGCATATATTCTGAAATGGGGGTCCGAGGGCTAATAAGTGTCAATTTGGGGGTCCTTGACATGAAAAAGTTTGAGAACCACTGATATAGAGTCTGGAACTACACCTCCTGAAATCTGAGACGGGAAGCTGTCGTTTTCCGTTCCAGAAAATATATAAAAAAATATCTTTAAATTTTATATTCGAATAAACATTTCCGATATTCTTCGATTATTTTGATTTATATTCGGACACATTCGTGCGACTGTAAAGATGAAACGGAAGCGGGTGGGGAGGTGTCACATCGGCTTTCTTCTCCAGTCCAGGGGTCTTCAACATTTTTCAGGCCAAGGACCCCCTAGCGGAGAGGGGGATGAAGCAGGGACCCCTTCTATATTACATAAAATTGTGTTTCTGATTAAACCTTTTTTTTTTTACTTGGTCTGCTCTTTTTTCCCTCTACACCTATACCTCTTTGCCAAAAATAGCAGATCTACAAGCTCACAACGCCTCGCAGTGCGAGGCGTTGTGAGCTTGTAGATCTGCTATTTTTGGCTGAAGTTCTCCTCAGAAAAGGGATGCTAGCTAGGGTGGTTAATGTAAAAAAGATAATCACATCACACAAAGATTTGGCGGCCCCCCTGTAGTAACTCTGAGGACCCCATAGGGGTCCCGGACCCTCTGTTGAAGACCCCCTGCTCCAGACTGAATGACTGACGCATTCGAAAATTGTGGGAGGCAACAATCTGGCTTGCGAGACTCTACAAATGTCGAGACTAGTCAGTCTCCAATGCGACAACGTTTTGAGCTTATAGAGCAGCTATTGTCACTCCCCGCCAACAAAGTATAAAATCGAGCTCACGAAAGATGTTCCACCGAAGGCTTTTGAGAGGAAAGGTTTATGTATGGTCTGTTCCGTGGCAGGCATACCAAAATTGGAGTCTGGGCCAGTCAGTGACGTCAGTAGCATGACGTCAGGGTACTCCATATGTGGGGATTGGCGATACGCACGGCAAATTTGAAGTTGATCTGTCAGAAAAAAAAAAACATTACCCACTTCAGCCCTGTATACATTTTGGCCATTTGAAAATACACGCAGTGATCTACAAGTTCACAATGCGACGCATTGTGAGCTTGTAGATCTGCTATTTTCCAAAGATTTGGACACATTTTTTATACATTTGAAAACTTGTGAAATGGGACATTCTGCATAATGAGTACTTTCTACTTTTGGTACTTTAAATATATTTTGATACCAATGCTTTTGTACTTTTACTCAAGTAAATTTTGAATTCCGGACTTTTAGTATTTCTACATTGCAGTATTGATACTTTTACTTAAGTATTTCTTACTTTTTACAACACTGGGGTCTCGATACCGACCCCATGGCCTTTTAAGAAAAGCGCCATGTTTGGGAAACATTGCTCCATAAATGTGTGTCAGCTTTTCCAGGTGCAGAGAGTGGCCTCATTACATCCCTCTGATATTCTCATCAGTGTCACAGAGGTGATGGTTCCTGTTAGTCACACTGTATCTCTACGGAAGGAACTGCTGCTACCGATGACCTCTGGGGGTCGCGCTCACACGTTGATGACAGGCATCCGACCGACAGGCTCCCCATCCACTGCCATTCTATGGACGCTCCGCCCCTATTTTGCGTGTCTTAACTCTTTAACCGACAAGAGTAATAGTGTAATGGTGTGCCCACTACTGCCAGCGAAAACAAACGATTTTACTGTGAAAAATGATGGAATATTCTCCATAATTCTCCTCCTCCGTCCTCACTGAAATTGCCTCGCCGGGGGTGTCGTAGTATAGGGGGGAAAAAATATCCATTGCACAGCTGTGGCCATTTGAATGAGGCTTGTTTTTGCCGTAAAGCAAGAGCAAACGGAGATATAGCCATTTCCCCACAGGATATACTGTAAACAGGAAGTAAACAAGCTTTTATTATTTTAAATTACATCAATTCCGGGTCTGTTGTCATCAGGCAGTGAAAGCATCATTCATAGGGTAGATAACAGTGCCATCTATCTGTGACCCACACATTGTTTGGGAAACAGTGGTGTATATATTATGAACCATGTGGCTTTCCCCACCTGTCCCATGCGGTCAGTTCTACAGTGTGATGATGAACCTGTTCCAGACGCTCCAGGGCCTGACGTCCTGCAGACAGCAGATCATGGGAAACGTATGGAAGCTCTTCCTAAACTTAAAGACTAAAGCCTCCCTGATCAAAGCAGGCTACTGTCACATTAAGTGTTCCCCACGGGGGTCCATGAGGCTCTGGTTAATATGTAACACATGTCATGGATCAAAGCGCAGCCATGTTGACAGACAGGTGATTTAAGAAGGTGGATTCTGTGAAGACACAATGATATACTGTCTGAAGGACACTGGTGTGAAGTAACTAAGTACATTTACTCAAGTACTGTACTTAAGTACAATGTTGAGTTTTTTTTTTTTTTACTTTACTGGAGTTTTTACAATTTTCAATACTTTACTTTTACTTTACTCCACTACAACTCAGAGGCAAATATTGTATTTTTACTCCACTACAGTTATTTGAAAACGTTAGTTACTAGTTACTTTGCAGATATAAATGATTACATTCTAAAACATACATTAACCACTTTAGCCCTATTTTATACCGAGGCTATTTGAAAATAGCAGATCTACAAGCTCACAATGCGTCGCGATGCGACACTTTAAAGTGTGTTTAAAGTGTGTTATTTCAGATAGAAGTAGCAGTGTGATCCAGTGGGTTTATACACATGGTAGAAACAGGCCCAGGGTCAGGTCATCATCCTCTCAACAGCTTATGGGTAAAACCTGAATCTCTAGAGATGGTGGATTAAAGTTCTCAGTCGCCACGACCGATTTCGGTCATTTGGATTCCATAGAAACCAGCATGTCTTCTATGGAAACATGTTGCACAGCGAAAAATAGTACATCTGCAAGCTTGTAGATCGGCTATTTTTGGCTATCTGGTCAGAAGCATCTTCCATAAACCGTAATTGTCAGGGATATTTCATAAAAGCAAAGGTTAAAGGAGTAGTTCACCCCAAAAATAACAATTACACACCCCGTAAAGCCTTGAATTCATGGAGATTTTTTGTTGCATTCCTAAGCCAATAATCTGATGACCGGCGTAGTATTCGGTAGGAGACTAAAGAGTCTCTGACCAGAGAGAGCTTGTAGATCTGCAATTTTTTGAAAGATTGTGTTTTTTTTGTGCAAATCTTTGATTACGTATTCTTTTAAAGCGAACATTTTTAACTCAAATCTTTGCTTCTGGGGGTCGTCCCAGGAACAACATATTTTGAGATGGGGGGTCTGCGGCCAAATGCATATAATTGTTGTTGTTTGTTTGCTATATCAGTGCTGCTCAAACTTTTTGTTTGATGTCAACAAAACCAAATGTGAAGGACCCCCAAAATGATATGTATTTAGCCACGGACCCCCATCTCAAAATATTTTGTTCCGGGGACCCCCAGAAGCAAATATTGGAGTTAAAAGTGTTCGCTTAAAAAATGTTATATATTAAAAGATTTGCACACATTTTCAAGATTGGGCCAAGCTCATAGCTTGGCTGAGTGCTGAGTATACTATGAGCTTGTATATCTGCTATTTTTGAATAGCCAAAGAAATGTTAAAATGACACTGATGCGTTCCCCTTAATGGATTAATCCTTGGATGGTCGGTATAGCAGTAGCGCGTAGCGCGGCGCGGATAGAGAGATCAGCGGTGATGAGAAATCCTCCCTTAAGATCTGGCAACCTTTCACCTCTACTTGAGGCAAAAAGATAAAACAGAACATTTAAAAGAAAGCAGTGCTGTCTGTCGTCAGGGGTAGAAACTGTATATGTCCAAGAACCGTTACCATTTCAGGAAATGGACAGGAGTTTCTTAGTTTTGAACTTGGTTTCTTGCTCAAATGCTGATTTTGTTTTACCGTTGAGTCACTAGAGCCTGCCTGCTTGCTCAGGGGATAAAGTGAATCTTGACCATCAGGTAAAAAATTGTGTCAGATCCTGTGTCTAGGTGAGACATGACCTTTGACACGATCTAAATGTCTCAATAGAAGAGCAGGGAGACAAAATACAACCACCACAATTGTATATGTTATATTGTATTAAAAAACAAAAATAAATTAAAGCACTATATAACTTTCCTCTTCTACCCCGGATTTGAACTTGGTTTCTTGCTCTAGTGCTGACATCTTCTACCATTGAGCTAATAGAGCCTGCCTGCTTGCGCAGGGGATAAATTGAATCTTGACCATCAGTTCAAAATTCGTATCAGATCCTGTGTCTAGGTGAGACATGGCCTTACATAGTGAGGCTTTAAGTAGAAACCTCTTATCTCCATATTTTAACTTGGTAAATGAATGCCCTACTTCTTTTTTTGCTACTACGTTGTCACACAAAAGTAGCAAAAAAGTGCCGATCTACAAGCTCAAAACGTGTCACACCATGACACGTTTTGAGCTTGTAGATCTGATATTTTCACAGCTATATTTAACAGTTTTTTTTTGACATCTGACAAGCGAGGATATGCTATTTGTATCTAGAAAAGTAAAATGTATTATTGCCACATTGCTGAGGAGCACAACAAACCTGCTAGAAACAGAGAGCAGCAGAAAGTAAGAACTAAGAGCGTTTGATGTGTGTCAACCCCACCAGGCCTGTAATGGTGCCTTCGCTTTAATCCCTTCCAGCTGTGAGGATCTATAAGCACCATGCACAGCTTAAATGTCAATTCATCTCCAGTGTGTGTGTGTGTCCGTGTGCATGTGTGCGCTTGTGTATGTGCACGTGTGTGTAGTATTACTACTTGTGAGGACCAAACCTACCCACAAGTATAATAGAATATGAGAAATAGACAATTGTGAGGATAATTTTCCTGGTCCTCAGAGGAGAATTGGTTGTATTATAGTAAAAAAATAAAATGATACGTAGCCTGCGACTTTAGTTCAGGCAGTATACACTGGAGAGGTTACATGCATGCTCATTACTATGTGGCTGTATACAGCGTCATGCAAGACCCCATACGTCATTCACTGACGTGACAATCAGCTGTCCAATCGGGCGGGTTATTTAAAGGAGGAGTTTACCCAAAAAATGATTTATTTTCTATCAATTGCACACCCCATGAAGCCTTGAATACATGGGTTTATTTTGTTTTTTATTCCTAAGCCAATAATTTGATGCCTGGGTGGGTGTTTTTCCGGTAGGAGACACAAATAATCTACTTTGTGTCTCCTACCGGATACATTAGCCGGTAGGAGACAGGAATCAAATTATTAGCTTAGGAATGCCACAAAAACACAAATAAATCCATGGATTCAAGGCTTCATGGGGTGTGCAATTGATAGAAAATAAGTCATTTTTTTGGGTGAACTACTCCTTTAAGCTCACCTAAGTCTGCGTTCCTTCCGCTTTGTGGATTTTAACTCGTAACAGAGTACTTCTACATTGCAGTATTGATACTTTTTACTTTAAGTAAAACATTTGAGTATTTTTTCCACCACTGTGTAATTGTGAGTACAGTACTTCTTCTTCCTCCACTGATAGTTGTGGGTTCATGTGGTGTGTTTCTGTAAGTGCAGCCATAAGGCCTGTTGAAGCTGTGTCTGTCTAGCAGTAAAACAATGACCTCTTCTAGTGAGAGAATTACGGGACAAAAAGGGCAACGTAGGAATGATGCACCGCCCCAATTAAAAGCCAATAAAACCTGATATCACACTGAATGACACACTGTGTGAATCACAGAAAAGGCATTCGGCGTCCTTTACAGTGTTGCCATGTCTGCTTATTATAAGCCTCTTTGGGCTTGTTTTTCTGTAAAAAAAAGTGTCTTGTAAATATTATTATTTTTTGGCTTGTTTTTAAAGTGTACTTGCCTATTTGGGCTTATGTTGTTTAAACCAGTGGTTCTCAAACATTTTTCCATAATTGTCCCTAATTAATATGTATTTGTCTGCGGACCCCCATCAGAAAATAATTTGTGCCACGGAGGGACCCCCATACAAGATTTGTGTTTGTGTTTCAAAAAAGATTCCTCATATACTTTTTTTCAAGATATTTGTAAAATAGCTGTGTGTGTGTGTGTGTGTGTGTGTGTGTGTGTGTGTGTGTGTGTGTGTGTGTGTGTGTGTGTGTGTGTGTGTGTGTGTGTGTGTGTGTGTGTGTGTGTGTGTGTGTGTGTGTGTGTGTGTGTGTGCCTATTCACTTCTTTTGGGCTAGTTTTTGTAGACTCTGGCCGCTTGTTCTATCTCGCAAAGTCTGGCAACCCTTGCTCCATTCCTGCATCAAGCAGCAACTCTTCCATTCCTCTCACTCTTTGTCCCTCGGGGCGTGTTAATCCCTCCTGGAAAGTACTGTGTTGGTCTAACTCTTTAACCATCAACACAAACATGCATGTTTCTTCAGAGAGCTGAGCAAATTAAAGGATTATGCCAGTAAAATAGAGAGTGATATTTGAGAAGGCCTTCTTAAGCACACCAATGTTATGACACCGTGATAATGCTTATTTTATCGTCTCCGCCAGCCAGGCCCGCCCCTGCCCGTCCGTGTGTGTGTGTGTGTGTGTGTGTGTGTGTGTGTGTGTGTGTGTGCAGTGGTGTAAAGTAACTAAGTACATTCACTCAAGTTCTGTACTTAAGTACATTTTTTAGGTACTTTTTCTTTACTTGAGTATTTCCAATTTTCAATACTTTTACTCTTAACCAGTACTCACGTCAAAGTAGATTTAACCATTTATTGCCACAAATGGAATACAGTTAAGCTTGGCGTTAAAGCTCCACTCTTGGGAGAATATTCACTGAATTTTGTCACAGCAGCCTGCTAAGCATATATTCAGGGAATGCTTAAGCAAATCCCCCATAGAGACGCAATGTCAACAATAAGCAGTACATTGACATATTAGTTTGAATTAGCAGATATACATGATAATCACAAGTATTTGAGCCTATGCCAGACTCTAATCAAAAGGTGGAGGCTGGGGTGGAGGAGGAGCTAGCAGAATGCATTGGTTCAGCAACCAAGAAAGAGCTAGAGAATTCGAACCGTATTTAAAGGAACCTCTTTGCTAATGCATGAGCTGTGATTGGATAATGAGTGTGTGACGTAATGACCAGCAGTGCTGTGAATGGGGAATAGAAAGCTGATGTTCACATCAGCTGACTGACAGCTAGTTACAGCAAGGGCGTGCAAGACTTCCGTGTCCTGCATGAACTAACGCTATGCTTCATGAGTGATATTTGAGAACGCCGCTTCTACGCACACTAATGAATCAGAATCAGAATCAGGGTTTATTGTCACAACAGTCAGTTACAAGTAAAAAAACAATGTCAGTTACAGGTAAAAGGCTAGTGAAATTCATTGTGCTTCTTTCAGCTAGGCAGCCTTCCACATCTCCACGGCGCCACAATATATATATATATTATATATATATATATAATGTTATGACACCGTAATAATGGTTATTTTATTGTCTCCGCCAGGCCCGCCCCTGTGTGTGTGTGTGTGTGGGTGCGCGCCTGTGCGCGCAACGTGTGTGTGTCCGTCTGTGAATCTCTATTCCAGTGGTTCTCAAACTTTTTCATGTCAAGGACCCCCAAATTGACACTTATTAGCCCGCGGACCCCCATTTCAAAAGATATGCCAGGGACCCCCATAAGAGAAGTTTTTTTACGTCTCTAGCAGTGATTCTCAAACATTTTAATTTCAAGGACCACCAGTTTGTCATGCATTAGGCTACGGACCCCCATTTAATGGCATTCTTATCACTTGGACCGCAATTTATATTGTGAAATCTATGTCAATTTAACTCTCAGAGTTACACACGCATAAGGGTCCATTTGGTGCCTAATCTATCATTTAGCTGGGGACCCCCTGGAACTCCCTCAAGTACCCCTGGGGGTCCCCGGACCCCACTTTGAGAACCAATGCTCTAATCAACTTTTGAAGAGGACCCTCTTCAAAAGTTGAAAATGTTTTCAGCTTGAACCGCCAAAGAACGTTGGACGCCGAGAGCACATCACTCTGGCACGTCTTTACCGTAGAAATGCATGGCAGGAAAAAAAGGCCATGGCAGCTCAAGAAATCGTCTCTGTCAGGTCTCTGTCCAAAACTGTTACCTTTCAGGATTCAAATTCAAAAGTAGCAGATCTACAAGCTTGCAGATCTGCTACTTTTGGCGCTTTTGTGTGACGCTGTAGTATATGATCAACTTAGTGCGTTCATTTACGAAAAAACACAACAAGTTAGAATTTGAAGATGAGAAGTTTCTGCCCCGACAGCAACAAAATACTTTGTGTATTTCTGCTCTCATATGGGGCCTTTCCATCTCTACTGCTTGTTTGCAGGTCTCACACACACACACACACACACACACACACACACACACACACACACACACACACACACACACACACACACACACACACACACACACACACACACACACACACACACACACACACACACACACACATACAGTCCATTAGCTGGATAAGTGAAGTCTGCTTGATGGCTCTGCTCCCAGAAGCTGGATGAGAGCTGATGCCTTATGTCAGGTCGCGGCATCGTGGACCGAAAATAGCAGATCTACAAGCTCGCAACGCGTCGCGGATACGGCGCGTTGTGAGCTTATAGATCAGCTATTTTCGGTCGGCTATTTCCAAAGAAAGCGTTTTATTGAGCAGATTGCACATGATATCCACTTAATGCTGCATGTACAACGATGTCTTCAACCACATGAACCCTTTAGCATCCCTATTCTTGGGCATGTCGTAATAATAGGTCAACATTTGGGGGGGAAATTTGCAGATCTACAAGCTTGTGTGTGTACAGGGTCAGGGTCTCCACTGTGACGGGATTGAAATGATAAAATATGCATGCATATTTAATGCGACGCCTGAGCTTGTAGAGCTGCTAGGCAAAAAAAGAAAAGGAAAAAAGGAGGGGGCCCAGTACAGACCCCTGGGGGACCCCGGTTTTCATTTTTTGTGATTTGATTAAGTACCGTACAGTATATGGTTTTGGTCACTGTTTCCCAAACAGTGGGTCAGACCCCATTTGTGGGTCGCAGATGCATTTTTAGAGTAAAAATCTCTTTGAATTTGGTTTCCTACATTCTCTTTTTAACACATGGGGTGCCAGCATTTTTTCATAACAACTTACATTGGGTGCCAGCATTCTCCCCATTGACTGCGCTTTACTGTTTAAAGCTCTAGAATCCACGACGAGCAAATCCATGTAAAAAAAATCCATTCATTATATAGAGGTCTCGTACAATCGGGGGGAAAAAACAAAACATTCGGAAATCCGTTCCATAGTTGCAGCCAGTTGAAAATAGTCAAAAATACATTGTTAAAAAAAAAAGTACACAGGAGCCGAGATACAGGCTTTTGAAGTCATAAGTTAACCAGGAAGTGGATTAAAGTCTAAATCTTCGAAAAATGATATCTCCTGTTGCTATGGAGGAAAAAGAAAAAAAAAAAGAAAAAAAAAAAAAAAAAAAGAGAAAAGAAGTATATATACGGGTTTGGCACCCAATGTGTTAATTATTATTACATCAAACTTTTTTTTTTTTCATGAATTCATGAATTAAATACAAAAAAGAATTTCAAAAGAATTTCATGAATAAATACAAATTAAATCAAAGAAATTCCATAAATTAGAAAATAAATGTTTAAGAAGTAGTGAAAATAGCCAATATACAAGCTCACAAGCTTGTAGATCTGCTATCTTCACTAGCTGAGGAGGCATCGCATTTATTTCTCTTTTGAGTCTCGAGCTAAAAACATTTTGGAACCAATGGCTTATAGGTGGTTCCAAAGGGATCAGCAAGCGTTGTGTGTACATTTGTGTGATATACTGTGTGTGTGTGATGCCCACATGATGCAGCATATAGGATACCCTCATTAGCTGGATGATACTGTTGTCTATAAGCTCATGACAAGGATCATGGGATGGCTGTAGGTGTTTCCTTCAGTTCAGTGCTTTGCTTTCAGGCAGAAAGAAACCTTATACAATCAGACTCGAGACCTTTCTGTTCCCCAAGGCCTGCGTGTGTGTGTGTGTGTGTGTGTGTGTGTGTGTGTGTGTGTGTGTGTGTGTGTGTGTGTGTGTGTGTGTGTGTGTGTGTGTGTGTGTGTGTGTGTGTGTGTGTGTGTGTGTGTGTGTGTGTGTGTGTGTGTGTGTGTGTGTGTGTGTGTGTTTTTCAGTGTGAGTGACATTGCCAGACACTATGCCTGTATAAGACTAGTTCAGACCAAAGATTTGCGATTTATTTAGCCTATGTACCAAATCTATTTTATTTACTATTTCTTCCAAATGTACCACATCTCTTTGACGAAAATAGCCAATCTACTCCCCCAGTAGATCTTTTACAGCTTGTAGATCATCTATTTTGGCCAAATGTTCGCCTCTCGTCATGAAATGCCCAGAATAGGGACGCTAGGGTTCATCATCTGGTTATAGACCCTGGGTGCGAATATATCCCACACTGCCAAATGTAGACTATTGATAAAACTGTGGAAATGTGAAATGTGGAAACATTTTGACGTTTGTGTTCAGTAACCTTACTGTGCACAAAATGTACTGTACCTTCTTATCCTGTGTTATGCTGTCTCTGTGTGATGTTCCTCTCACATCATGGACTTATATGGGCCATGCTTTATATATAGAACATCAGCTTATTTATGGCAACTACGTTCATTTGATCAGTAAACAGTGCCACTTGTACATGTCATAATAACCTAATCTGAAGTTACTCAAAGAGCAGAGTCATGGGCAAGTACTGTTCTTCTGAGATTACCCTTGGTACAGTCGGTACTACAAAAAAAGTACAAAAAGTACAACGATATCTAGCTATAAATGCACAAAATCTCTGTGTGTCTGCAGGGGTTGAAACTAACGGCTGCCCTACTGCCCGTGTTAGGTAAATAAAACTTGTGGGCAAGTGGAGTTGCCGTAGCTGAATGAGTAGAAAGGCCGTCTGGCATTCAAAAGGTTGCTGCATATTTTTCTGTGGAACCGAGTCAAACGAAATGTAATGCTCAACTAATACAATTCCAAGTGCTTATAGTTATCAGGGTGGGGGGTCCCCAGTGAAAATATGATTATTTTGGGGGCGGTCACAGCCTGAAAAGGTTGAGAACCAATGAGCTAGAAGACGTAAAAGTAATTTGTCTGTGGTGTTGGGTGGGTGGTAGGGGTGTGCCGATATATCGTCCCGTGATATATCGCGATACGTTTTCGTGACGATATGTATCGTTTGGAAAATGGATTTTTACATTTTTTTCCCCCAATAATAATAATGCAAAAACAGAAGTATTTGTTTGCATTTGCTTTTTTTCTCCCCCATATATTTTCAAACATTTTTTCCCCCATATATTTTCATGATAAAAAAGTGCCATATATCGTATCCTATCGATATCGTATCGATGTCGTGAGCCCAATATCGTATCACCGCTAGTGGGTGGGTAACTGTTTAGGCCAGGGCAGTGTTTAGGGATAGTGGTTCCTGACCTTTGAATTCCAACCTCTTAACCTCTGTCATTGAGCAGAACCCTGCACCTGGAGAGGTGGGGTGGAATGGATCATGTCCCATCCTGGTAAGACTGCTGATCATTAATGAGAGGGAAGGAGCAGGCAGGAAGGATGTCTCCCAGTACAAAGAGCCATTACTCAGGTTTTTTATTTTTTTATGGCTTACAGCCTTGACTGTGGTACTGGTGACGTCACACAGGTCACATGCAGGAATGTCAGTCACACACCTCCAGGATGTCACCGTGGTAACATAAAACATAACGACTTAAGCACTTAGGTTGTGTTTAACAACGTATAGTGACATGTCAATGACAACCACAGTAACGCTAATGCAGAGGGTTCTGTCTATTTGGTTCCTCCTAGCTATCAATCATTTAGCCCCCCCCCCACCCACCCTCAAGGACCCCTGGGGGTCCCTGGACCCCATGTTGAGAACCACTGCTTTATTTAAAAGGCTGATCAAGGCTGATCAAGAACTACAAACCACGTAACGCACAATGAAAAATGAAAAATGTCCCACAAACACTGTGTATATAATATGTTGGACAAACACCATGAAGGAATTGTATTACAAAAGAAACTTCCGGTTAGAGATGACACATAATTGTACATTATGAAAAAGAAGTACATTTAATTTGCTGTGCAAGTATTTTGCTGACATCATCATCTTTTTAGGTTAAAGTCTTATCTTTATGTATCCGTTTACACATAGTCAGTCAGTCACTCATGAGGTATCTCTGGATATTCAATCTAGTCCATGTGTCTTCAACAGGGGGTCTGGGACCCCTAGGGGGTCCTCAGAGTTACTACAGGGGGTCCTCCAAATCTATGTGTGATAGGATTCTGAGGGCAGTGAGGGGAACATTAGCCAAAAATAGCCGATCGAGGCCTTGTGTGCTTGTAGATCTGCTATTTTTGGCAAAGAGGTTTGATGTAGAGGGGAAACAATATGCAACACAATACTATATAATATGTAGTGGGGGGGTCCCTGCTTCATCTCTCTCTCAGCTAGGGGGTCCTTGGGCTTAAAAACGTTGATTTAGTCAATTTAGTTTCATCACTGTGTGTCAGAAACATTGCATCATGTCCATGTTGTAGGGAAGTACAATGAATGTCGGCTCACCTCCTGAGACAGTGCTATTCAAACATTTTCAAGTCAAGGACCCCCACGTTGATATGAATATTTCGCTGCGGACCCATAAGAGAGGTTTTCAGTAAGTAGCACATCTACAGGCTCGCAACATTTAGACATTTAGCTGGGGACCCCCTCAATGGCACATATGGGGGTCCCCTGGAGTTCTATCTCCAATTGTAGATTTGGAGAACTTGCTGATATGAAGGAATACCTTAGTCATGCTACTGAAGTCATGCTACAAAATATAAATCGCTGCAATTTCTTATTAAACAAAAAAGAAGATGCTTATTTTGCACAAACGCTGCAGTGCTCCAGCCTCCATAGAAAGTGCCTCGCTGGCATTTGTGAAGAAGTAGGACTGCCGTTCGTCAGCGCTGCAACCTTTGAGGAGCTAAATGAGGACATTCACATGACGGAGTCATTTAATCAAAGTCCCTTTGGGAGCTGTTTGTCTGTCACCCATCTCCACACACACACGCACACACACACATGCACATAATCGTGCGCACACACACACACACACACACACACACACACACACACACACACACACACACACACACACACACACACACACACACACACACACACACACACACACACACACACACACACACACACACACACACACACACACACACAGCTCTATATCCATACAGGGTACAGTTAGGTAGAATGGATCGTCCATTTTCGGGATATGTCCAAAACTGATTCAAATAAAAATAAATAGCAAAAGTAGCAGATCTACAAGCTCGAAGCGCGTCGCGGTGCATCTTTCTATTAACAAGACTATATGGTTTTACTACTCATAGGATACAAGCTGCAACATATTACTGTGGTAAGGTTCCCAAAGCTGGAAAGCTGTGCACCATGAACATACTTTAACAACAACAACTCACTCACAATAACTCAATAAGAGATCTGCTCCTTTCTAGTCTGTGCTTCAACCAAAGGTATGCGACCTTTGACTTCAGGCGTGAGCCGGTGGTGTGTTATCTTGTGTTTTACTACACCAACACCACTGTGACTTTTATGGTAATATAATGTGCTGCTGGCTGCTGGGTGTGGTGTGGTGACAGACACATGGCTGTGGTGTGAGACATGCTGCAGCTGTGAGGAGACGGATAGATAGACGGACGGACAGACAGGGCTTCTATCTCGTCTCTGTCACATGGCCCAGGGCAGTGGTTCTCAAACCTTTTCATGTCAAGGACCCCCAAATTGACACTTATTAGCCCGCAGACCCCCATTTGAAAAGATATGCCAGGGACCCCCATAAGAGAAGATTTTTACGGCTCTATACTGTAGCAGTGATTCTCAACCATTTTAATTTCAAGTTTGACATGCATTAGGCTACGGACCCCCATTTAATGGCATTTCTATCTCTGGGACCCCAATTCATATTGTAAGATCAATGTTAATGTAACTCTGAGAGTGTACAAATGGAACCAAATGGACCCTAACGGGTCCATTTGGTTCCATGTGTACACTCTCAGAGTTACAGACCCATAAGGGTCCATTTGGTTCCTGTCCATCATTTAGCTGGGTACCCCCTGGAACCCCCTCAAGTACCCCTGGGGGTCCCCGGACCCCACTTTGAGAACCAACGGCCCAGGGTCATGGGCTCCTGTGTGGTAGAGAGAGGGGACTCTAATGACAGAGAGAGAGAGAGGGTTGGGGGGGAGGGGGGGCTTTTTGAGGCAGACCAGTGACATTAAACAAAGGCAGGCAGAACTGATGGCCCGCTCACGTCACGTACCAAACTGATGTTTAATTAAGCAGCGCCAGGGAGGACTCGGCCTTCTCCCAAAGCTTTGGACTATATTATTGACCCTCCAGAGATAGATACCTCATCATGTGTGACTGACACTATGACAGAACTGTGGAAACGGATACAAATGGACAGACTTTAAACCTAAAATGCATATTACTTTGGGGGCATCCTTGACAAGAAAATGTTAAACCCTTCAAGACCGGGAACGCATCTGTGTGGCATTTTAACATTTCTTTGGCCATTTTTTTTTTTTAATCGTGAACATTTGTGCAAATCTTTGAATATATACTTTTTAAACATTTTTTACTCTTTTACAACTTCTGGGGGTCCCTGAAATAAACCAAATACATAACATTTTTGAGAAATTAACATAAGTTTTTTTCAAAAAAATAATGCCCAGAAGAAAAGATTTGAGTTACAAATGTTCGCTTTAAAAATATATATATATTCAAAGACCCACGATTTTCCACGGTCTTTCCAAAAAATAGCAGATCTACAAGCTCATAGCGCGGCACTCGGTGCCGCGCTATGAGCTTGTAGATCTGCTATTTTTTAATTGCCCAAAGAAATCTAAAAATGACACAGATGCGTTCCCAGTCTTAAAAAAATACAGCAACCCACAACTATATTTACTACCGACTTCACAGACAAACAAGCCCCAAAGTCGCTGCTTATAATAAGCCGACATGGCAACACCGTGATAAACCGCATTGCAAATCAAGAGCTGTGTTTGTGTGTTGCTGTGTAAATGGTCCTGTGGGGGGTGGGGGGTGGGGGGGGGGGGGGGGTACCACGGAGCCCACCATCTGGAGAGGGTTGGGTTTAGTATCCTACTATTTGACAGGAATAGAAGCCCCTGTTTAGTCTATGCTCAAATTTAGAATATTTGGACTTTTTTTTTCCCCTTCCCCCTGAGGTATGTGTGTTTATCTCAGTGCCCCCCCAGTGGTGGAAAATACATGTCGTTGTTGTCGGGCAGAAACCTCCTATCTCCATATTTTAACCTTTTTGTGTTTTTTCGTAAATTAACCCATTCTATCCAGGAACGCATACTGTCATTTTATAACCATTATTTTATACTTTATTAAAAAATAGCAGATCTACATACATACATCTCATACGAGCTTGTAGGAAGTTTGTGCACATCTTTGAATGTATATGTTTTTTAAAACATTTTTTACTCAAATCTTTGCTTCTGGGGATTCTACAAATGTCTTCTAAAACCTAACAGTTTAAAAAAAAGAAAAAAAGGAAATTAAATATGAATGAAATAGTCATGAATAGTTGCCTAATGCAGGTGTAAGACCTTTGTGTTTGTATTTTATTATAGGTATAATGCAGGGGTCTTCAACGTTTTCAGCCCAAGGACCCCCTAGCTGAGAGAGAGATGAAGCAGGGACCCCCTCTATATTGTATAACATTGTGTTATAGATTCAACTTTGTTTACGTTGTTTACTGTTCTTTTTTCCCTCTACACCTATACCTCTTTGCGAAAAATAGCGGATCTACAAGCTCACAACGCCTCGCAGCTTGCTATTTTTGGCTAAAGTTCTCCTCAGAAAAAGGGATGCTAGAGTTCAAGTGGTTAAGGCAAAAAAAAGAAAACATATCACACAAAGATTTGGTGGACCCCCTGTAGTAACTCTGAGGACCCCCGAGGGGTCCCGGACCCCCTGTTGAAGACCCCTGGTATAATGCATAGTTTTCTATGCATTTCGTTTTTTTTTTTTTTTGGGACAGGATAGGTGTCCCTTATTTTAATCTCTGGGAGTTGGCAACCCTAACCTTGCCATACCTTTGCTTTTGCTGAACTGACGGTGTTGTGCTCATGGTGGCTGTTCTCTGTATTACATCAGTTGTATACAAGACACGCTCTCTCAGACAGGGGTTAATGGCTGGATAATAGCTGTAGATCACAGATACTTTGTCATCCTTAGAGAGCCGGGTAAAGTCCTTCGCTGAGCGGGATGGTATTTGATTAAGGCCGTCATCATGTCTCTCACACTCTTCCTGGTGCGTTGGCCTCGCTCAGAGAGCTCTTAGTCTTTACCAATAATAACATGATGGATAATGTCCAGTGGTACTCACATTTTACACTTAAGTAAAAGTAGTAATACGTCTCTGTTGGGTGGAAATCTCATATGTCCAGGATTCAAATTAAAATAATCCACAATATAAAAAAATGCTCTGTTACAAATTGTTTTAAGGATAAGGATAAGGATAATTCCTTTTAACAGGTCGTTCATGAAAGTCCTTGCGGTCTTGTTTCCAATGAGAACCTGTGAGCAATTAGGGGTTAAGAGTCTTGCTCAGGGACACATTTCATTTCATCGACACATACTGTATACTGGCCTGGCCTGGAATCGAACCTGGGGCAACCAGGGCCTCTGGCTCCCTAGGCGGGCTCACTAACCACTCAGCTATGGCCGCCCCTATTAAATGACTTGAGTAGAAGTGTAGAAGTATTGGCCTCGAAATGTACGTACGCTACCAACGTAAAATAACTGAAATGTCACCAAAATGGCTAATGCGTGTTTTGTAATAATAATACAAATGTACACAATAACTTGTGTAACCAAAGTTATGGTTAATGGTAGGGGAGAAAAATAGTACAATATTTGCCTCTGAGATTTAAGAGTAGAAGTTTCCAGAAGTAAAGTAAATGTACCTCAAAGTTGTAATCAAGTACAGCAGCTATAGCTACTCAAGTAAATATTGTCTTTGTCGGGTGTAAACCTCATACGTCCAAAACTGTTACTTTTCAGGATTCAAATTCAAAAATAGCAAAAGTAGCAGATCTACAAGCTCAAAACGCGGTTGATTTAAATTGATTATAATTGATTAAACCACTATAAAACAACAGTAACAACAACACACTCTACCAGCCTCCAGTGGTGGAAAATAGCAGATCTACAAGCTCACAATGCCTTGCGCTTGTAGATCTGCTATTTTCACATGGTTACTGTAATGTTTTATAATAATAATCGAAATCTACAAAGTAACTAGGAACTAAAGTTTTCAAACAATTGTAGTGGAGTAAAAAGTACAATATTTGCCTCTGAGATATAGTGGAGTTACTGGAGTAGAAGTAAAAGTATTAGAAATTGGAAATACTCGAGAGTCAAGTGCAAATACCTCAAAATTGTACTTAAGTACAGTTCTTGAGTACCTGTACTTAAAGACGTATGCCAAAATCCATTTGAAAAAATAGCTTTTCACTGTTCTCAGGTCAAATATTGATATGCGATTAAAATGCGATTAATTGTGATTAATTAATTACAAAGCCTCTAATTAATTAGATTAATTTTTTTAATCGAGTGCCAGCCATAGAAAAAACACAAAAAAATGGAGTTGAGAGGTTTCTGCCCGACGATATATACGTAGTTACTGTCCACCTCCCTGCCCCCGTCACCCTTCCTTTGGCACGTTTTGGCCGCGCTCAGAAAAGCTCTTTACCAATAATAGTGATGGATGATGATGTGGAGTTAAACACTGTGGTCTGTAACCGGAGGAGA
>NC_139947.1:48818361-48820861 GCF_963454915.1 Gymnoscopelus microlampas | reverse complement strand
TTCTAAAAGGCGGGTTAAGGATGACGTCCCCAATTGTACTTTCCTTGCCCGCGTGGCTCAAGAGTTAAACACAGGGTCTGAAAGTAGAAGGTTTGGGGTTCAAGGTTCCGGAAGAACATTTTCACTGTCCATCTAAATTCTAAAAGGCGGGTGAAGGATGACGTTCCCAATTGTACCTTCCATGCCAGCGTGGCTTAAAAGATAAATCAAAGGTTCACAAACTAAAGGTTCGAGGTTCAAAGCTCACTCAAAACAACTCAAAACAACTACTAAATAAAAACTAAAAGGGTAATACAACCAAAAAAACAATGTAGCTGTGGTCAATACAAACTGGTGATGAAAAAAAAACAATAAAAAAATGTCTCAAACTAATTCATGTGAAATAAAACAGTGGCCATAAAATCACAAAAAATACTAAAATAAAAATCTTTAATTTGTAAATGTATTAAGCTCCTCCCCCTGGAGGTGGGCTCCCTCCATGCTCCTCCCTCTCCTACCGGAGCTAAAAGAGGGCGTGAGGAGGGAGGCGGGCTTCATCCATGGTTCTCGCCTTAAAAAGACCGAAAATTGAGATCTTCCCTGACCAAGATTCAAACCCACGACCATCCGCTTGTGAAGCCTATGCTTTACTCTTGCACCACCAGGCCTTTCACATTAATTAGGATTTCGAGGTTATATTTAAAGTTAAAGCGAGAGGTGACAGGTCAAAAGATGAAAATCCACAGCAAACACCTCTACCCCTGACAGAATGACTGGATCTACTAGATTCACCCTCTGATGATCAGGGAAGGGTTCATTATGACACGACTGAGATTTAGGTTGTTTAAAACCATCTGTTAGAAAACGTTTACTCTGGCTGAGTCTGAACCCAGATTTACACTTTCATTGAAAGGAAACAGAGAGATGTTTCCTAATGTCATAAAAATGCATACCCTTTTTGTCATTTATAAATTCCTTAGTTTCAGATGATCAAAACTATAGCCGTTTTGGTGTTAAATCAAGTAGGCTACATTGTTCTCACTTTGGACTGGACATTAAAAACTAAGTTTTCAACTATAGTTCCTCAAACAGTGCTGTATTATGACCACAGATCCTCTATGATTAACTGAATTAAGTTTAAGAAAATACCACTTTGCACTCATGGCATGCAGCATATCAATCAAAACAATGATCAATTATAGGCCGAGCTCCATACTTCGTTTTGAGGTATTCTAGTGACTCAGGGATAACAAATTACATAAATTCAACCACTTAAATGTAATGTATTTATTGCAACAACCAACCAAGAGTGTTGCAAACGGCTGAGTTTGTAACAAAATGAGGAAACTCACACAAACAAAGAACGTTTAAATGATTTTATTAAAACTAACGTAACCCCATATGGGTAACCGGTGAGCCTCAGGGCTCAATACTAGTGTATTTTCTGTTTTGTGTTATTATGAGGAAAGTTTTGACTGAAAATAGCCGATCGACAAGCTCACAACGTGTCGCAGTGAGCTTGTCGATCGGCTATTTTCTGCTAAAGCTATACCCACAATACGGATACTGGGGTGGTTAACAGTGCTTAAAGGGCAAGACCACTTTGGTAGAGGTTTGGGTTGTGTAGTTACCTTGCCATGATGCATCTCCAAAGGTGGGCAAGAAATCTAAAATAAATGCTCCATTGATAATAAAAAAAATATGCTCCTCATTGAATTACATTGTAGGCTGAAACAGCCCTCTTTTAGCACAAACGAACGCAAATAAAGTTGATTCAGACTATATAGAACATCACCAAACCCAGTACCGTTTGTTTTTTAAATAAAACCGCGGATCTGGATCTTCAAATAGTAAAATCAACAGGAAGTTGACATTTTTATAAAAAAAAAAAAACAGTACTGGGTTTGGTGATGTTCTATATTGACTGAATCAGCTTTGTTTGTGTTCGTTTACGTGCTAAAAGAGTGACTTTGAGAGCCGTTTCACCGTACAATGTCAATGAGGAGCATATTTTGAATGATCAATTTCTATTCAATTATTATACAGCAATTATTTTAGATTCCTTGTTCACCTTTGGAGTTACATCATGACAAGGTAACTACACAACCCAAACCTCTACCACAGTGATCTTGTTCTTTAACAAGCAAAATCCAAAAGGCTAGAGTGCTCCCAGTGAGCTTCACGGTGAGAGAGAGAACAAGAATGAAGTCCAGCCACCTCTTTTATAGAGGACAATCCAGGTGGGCCAGATCTCCACTGATGACACACTCCGCCCTCCAATCATTCTGACACACATGACACATGGTTAGTAACCATGACAACCACACCAGTCACCCTGACAATTGTCACAAGAATTAAATATTAAAATAGATAGCTGTGCTGTGAACAATTTAGGCTGACAAGAACAAAGTATTTTTTTAACGACAGGGCTGTATGGCATTTTGTTCATACTAAAGTATTGTATGACTTCATTTTTTATGACACAGTACGAGTTTAGTATGACTTTTCTCATATACTATTG
>NC_139947.1:48803361-48813361 GCF_963454915.1 Gymnoscopelus microlampas | reverse complement strand
CAGAAGCAAAGATTTGAGTTAAAAATGTTCGCTTTAAAAATGTATATATTCAAAGATTTGCACACATTTTCACGATTTTTCAAAAATAGCAGATCTACAAGCTCATAGCACGGCACTCTGTGCCGCGCTATGAGCTTGTATATCTGCTATTTTTGAATAGCCAAAGTGTAAAATAATGCTTTTTAGCTCAAATCTAAAAATGACACAGTTCCAGGTCTTAATGGGTTAATATAGCGTCACAATCATTTTAACCATATTTAATATGTTGGCTGGTCAAAAATAGCAGATATACAAGCTCATAGCACGTCAAGAATATATTCTTTATTTTTTCATTTATTTAAGCGAACATTTTGAACTCAAATCTTTTCTTCTGGTGGTCCTAGATCTATCTGTCTGTCTGTCTGTCTGTCTGTCTGTCTGTCTGTCTGCTATACAAATCATCTGTTTATATTTGAGGATCGTAAGGCGTGCAAAGGATGCACCGTAGTGTGAGAGGAAGGGGTCGCGCATGCATGTGTACGCGTGTGAACACGTACCGCGCATACTGTGTGTGTGTGTGTGTGAGCATGCATGCAGTCATGGTCATGCAGTTGTATCCCAGCTTTTTTTCCCCCCCAGTCAGATGGTTGTCAGCACTGGCTGGTTGCTAGGTAACGGATTACCTGACTGTGCTTTGCTTGCACAGAATCACACAGAGGGGTGTGTGAGTGTGTGTGCTTAATTCATGGTCCTTCGCACGTCTGTGCTGTGCTGAAAATAGCAGATCTACAAGCTTGTTAGCTTGTAGATCTGCTATTTTCAGTACATGACACAGTCGTACGATAAAATAGCCCATAAATGGAGCTTGAAACTGTTTTGTCTGGTGGTGAATCTTAGGTCTGAACCGTGCTAGATAATCTTTGGTCTGAACCGTGCTAGAGAATCTTTGGTCTGAACCGTGCTAGAGAATCTTTGGTCTGAACCGTGCTAGAGAATCTTTGGTCTGAACCGTGCTAGAGAATCTTTGGTCTGAACCGTGCTAGAGAATCTTTGGTCTGAACCGTGCTAGAGAATCTTTGGTCTGAACCGTGCTAGAGAATCTTTGGTCTGAACCGTGCTAGAGAATCTTTGGTCTGAACCGTGCTAGAGAATCTTTGGTCTGAACCGTGCTAGAGAATCTTTGGTCTGAACCGTGCTAGAGAATCTTTGGTCTGAACCGTGCTAGAGAACGGAAAAATACAGCAAAGTAGACCGCCAGACAGTCCACTAGTTTTTCTACTACTGGCCCTGAAAAAAAGCGTGTGTGTATCTGTGTCATTTCTTAGATTTTCTTATTCATGAAATTAATTGGAAAAATTGTCACTAACAATGACAAACGTAGGAAACAAAAATGAGGTCCGCAACCCACTGCCCCCCCCGCCCCCTCCCCCTCAGCCCAAGAATATTCTGGCGCGCTCCCCAGACGTGGGATGATATATTTGGTAGATCATTAAATGGTCTTAAATGGGACCCTGGCGCGAGAGCAGGGCTCTGGCCATCTGGCCCCATTGTGACTGCTGGGCCTGGCTTCAAACACGGGCCAGACCGCATTCCAGGCCTCTCATTGGTCGGGGGACTCACAGCCCAACAAGCACTGGGGGGCTCTGGCCAATCGGTGGAGCTGGTTAATCAGTTACCCTCAACCTCACCTTCTTCCATCTTTTGTTGTGTTTCTATATTTGGCTCTTTTTTTGTCTTCTAACCCGTTCAATCGAGGAACGCATATGTGTCAATTTTTTTTTAACTTTCTTTGGCTATTCAAAAATAGCAGATTTACAAGCTCATAGCGCACATTAAATCCTAACAGTACGTTGCTATATCAGTGGTGCTCCAACTTTTCCATGTCAAGGACCAAGGATCAAGGAGATCTGCTATTTATTTGAAACATTTAGAAAATGTGTGCAAATCTTTGAATATTTATGTTTTTAACAAATCTTTGCTTTTGGGGGATTCTACAAATGTCTTCTAAATCCTAACAGTTAAAAACAAATATGTATGTTGCTATATTAATGGTTCTCACACTTTTATGTCAAGGACCACCCAAAACATTTTGTTCCAGGGACCCCCAGAAGCAAAGATTTGAGTTAAAAATGTGTGTATGTATATATATTCACACATTTTCACGATTTGTTAAAAATAAATAGCAGATCTACAAGCTCAGATCTACAGAGTGCCGCGCCATGAGCTTGTAGATCTGCTATTTTTGAATAGCCAAATAAATCTAAAATGATGCGTTCCCGGATTTCGTGGGTTAAAATAAAAATGCATAAATCAGTGAATGAATGAATGACTGAGGATTTACACGGTTTAGACCCAACAATAAAGTAAATGCTCTATTTATAGCCTGGGCTTGTTCTGCATTATATTAGTTTGAATTGAATCATCTGAGGCCGTGTGTGTTTTAGATGAGCACAGAGGAGCCTGGAGGCACATCCTCCTCTGTGTCTCTGTGTCTCTGTGTCTGTATCCAGCATCTTTCTCATATCAGGCTATTTTTACAACTCAAGGAATATTTCAACCATTTAAAGGTCACAGCCTTTTCTCCCCCGTTCCAGTGACAGTAGCGCAACAGTGACCAAAAACCACCGCTGGCTTCCTGCTTCCATTGTGTGTGTGTGTGTGTGTGTGTGTGTGTGTGTGTGTGTGTGTGTGTGTGTGTGTGTGTGTGTGTGTGTGTGTGTGTGTGTGTGTGCGCGCGTGCATAGTGTATCACTCTCACGTATGTACCTGTCACGCTAAATGTATATTTGTATCCAGATATTTGTCCCCCTCTACTCTTCTTTCTCTCTATTCTTCTTCCCTGTCTTGCAAACTACAAACAAACACCATGTCACCCTATTCTCTACGCAAACGGCGTTTTCCCAGCGACTTGCAGGCAAGGTGGCGGGGTGGTGGGTGGGGCTGGGAGGCCACGCTACTATGCATCCCAGAAATATATAGCTTATAAGGATTTGTAATTTATAAGGGATTTGTAATTTGTAAGGGAATGTAAAGATGGCAACTCATTTAGATGTATGCCTAGGTAGCTTTATGGTTTCCCAAGGACTATAGCCGTTTCACTCATGATACAATTTCTCTTTCATAACAGATACATGTGCCAGATAATCCCCTACAACAGAAAAAGAGAGTAAACAAAACAAACGTTTCAGTCATTCAGTCCGACTTCACTGTAGCCTAATAGTAGCCTTTTCATAATTGATATTTGTACTTAGGCTGTCGTTAAAGTTTATAATATTTAGTGTAAAAAATGTTCAATAGTGGAGGTGTTGGTTGTTAGGTGTGATCACCGTGGTGCGCAAATTAGGACGCACTTCTTTCTTTTGTGGGTTTTATTTTTCACACTGTGCAGGGGGTTACAGCATTTGCAGTTTAGTTGTGTGTGGTTTTCTGTACTGTATATCAGACAAAATACAGAAGGAGAAAAGTTACCCACGTGTAAACAAAGTAACATAAACATAATTTCATTATACTGCACATCAAAACATATCCAAACTCAAAAACAAACTCACTTAGAATGGACGCACAAACTGAAGCCTCTGCTGCTGCTCTCTGTACCAGACCTGACACACTGGCCAAACACTTGCTTTTAAAGGTGCATGGGATTGCAAATCATCAAATCAGCAGCAGGTGCAACTAATTGGCCAATTAACTGCTGTGCACTCAGCACACATTGAAGTGGAAACAAAGGGTCCATTTTGGAGGAAAAAACATTAACAATAATACTAAACTTAGAGTTTGGGGAATCTTCTTAACATTTAGAGAAATTGAAAGTTTCAAATACAAAAGTAGTAGTAGTTGTGAATTAGCAAACTGGACATTTAGACTGAATGTTTCCTTTATCCTCATCTTGCGCTAATGCACGCAACTGTTTCGCCAGGTTTTATTATTGTTGTTTCTCATAAGCGTGCATCCGTTGTCCGTCAACAACACAGCCGTCTGTGCCTTGACTTCACCCGGCCCCCCGGCCCCTCCCCCTCCCCTGCAAGTCGCTAGGAAAACGCTGTTCGCAATTCTCTACACCTGTGAGCCTGTGATGTGACAATAAAAGCTGGTCTGTTATCGTCGCCCCCTGCAGGTCATCGGCTGAACAAGGACCTGAAACACTTCCTCAGTCTGAGGTTCCAGAAGTCGTCTCCGGACCACCAGCTGCAGCAGACCATCCGAGCCAACCTGTACCGCCACGCCGTGCCTTGTGAGTACCCCCCCCTAATGATTTTGCTGATCGGCCATTTTCTGCACATGTGTAAGGGACCAGAGTTGGTCGGCAAGAGAGACACCAGGACAAGTGTGTAGTTTCTTTAAAATGTATTTGTTTTATCTTTTCTTTTTCCAATAAATATAAGACAAGACATTCATTCTGGCCCAAAACAAATGAAAACAATACACAGGACTGAACTTGACATCAAGACTGAACTAACCAAATGAGACATGAGGGGAACATGTATAGTGGGGGATCAGACCACTCTTGACACAAAGGGGAAGACAAAGAATAACATTTAAACAGACTACAAATAGCTACAACATAATCCACTACAACACTAACTCATTAAATGAAGAAATTACATACAACTGAAATGCCAATACATTTTCATACGTGTAGTAATACATTCAAACTTATAATAAATCCCTGCCCCTCCCCTTATGCACAGGGGACATGGTGCAGTCCAATTACTAATCAGCTCCTTATAAGCACCTGTGAAGCAGCTAGGCCTTTCCATGGCCAGCAATCTAAACTTCAACACTCCTCAGAACTGATAACTCAACAAAACAAAATAAACTTAAATACCAATTAAATTACTCCTGATAAAACAACTTGACCCAAACAAAAGAACTTAATGGATGTACCCTCCAGTCATTAACTTTATCATCAAACTTGCAATAAACAGTATGTCCTTTAAAGGGGAAATCCACCCATTTTCAATATTTAACTATGTCATTAATATAGCATAAAGGAGTTGTGTGGAAATAAGAAAAAAGTTCCCCCCTTTCTGTGTTGCCTTGAACTGGAGGATTGATTGTGGGTTTAACATTGCAGATTACAACATGATGACTCATCATGTTGTGGGTTTAACATTGTTGTGGGTTTAACATTGCAAATTACAACATGATGACTCATCATGTTGTAATTTGCAATGTTAAACCCACAATCAATCCTCCAGTTCAAGGCAACACAGAAAGGGGGGAACTTTTTTCTTATTTCCACACAACTCCTTTATGCTATATTAATGACATAGTTAAATATTGAAAATGGGTGGATTTCCCCTTTAACCGGTTGTGTGCAGTCCTTTATGCATGTAGTATGTAGTTTGCTGAAAATAAATATAAACTAAATTAATAAACCAAAAAAAAGACAATTGTCCGCCATGTTTTACCAACTTTGTGTGTCAGCTGGTGTGGCCATCACATGTGGCCATCACAACATGATACCAGCACGCAACTATGCATGATCCAGGCGTCAGTCTCTCACATCTTCAGTGCGGTTGTAGCTCTGACCTTCGACCTTCCAGCTGTTCCACATACTGTAGTAGCTGTGTGGTCCAGACCGTACATCAGTGGTGTAAAAAGTACTGCAATATTTTACTTAAGTAAAAGTATCAATACTGCAATATAGAAATACTTTTTTACAAGTAAAAGTCCAGAATTCTAAATTCAGTAAAAGTACAGAAGTATTGGCATCAAAAAGTACCAAGAGTAAAAGTAAAGGTAACTAGTAACTGAAGTTTTCAAATAATTGTAGTGGAGTAAAAGTACAGTATTTGCCTCTGAGATGTAGTGGAGATGTAAAAGTATTGGAAATACTCAAGTAAAGTAAAACAATCCTCAAAAGTGTACTTAAGTACAGAACCTGAGTAAATGTACTTAGTTACTTTACACCACTGCCGTACATACATACGTACATCGATGTGGTGCCAGACTCGACAACTGGCCTGGATCACATCACAACCGGTGGGAGCGCGAGGTTTTGATGATGAGACGGTCCAGTGCTGTCGGGGGTGATTGCTGTGGTGTCGCGATTTCATGCCGTGGTCCCGTGAAATCCATAGGTTTTAGTATGAAATCCATAGGTTTAGTGGGGTCAGGCCTGCGGTTTGACAACTGTATGGCTTCAGATTCGGGTTTATCTGCCCCCTCCCACCCACCCCCTCATCCACGTGGAGATAGTAGGGGCAACTGAGCAGGAGGGGAAACGACTGATTCATCTCAATCTGGGAACCCATTCGGTAAAAAATAAATGAAGAAAAAAAAAAGTCCTTTTTGTATTTGATTCTGAGGGCACCACCTCCTTTTTTTGTGTAGAGACAGGAACTCGTTTTGGCTCTTCCCCTTTCTTAGTCCACTTCCTGCCGGGTGCTTCTGTGTTTATTCCTACTAACGACAACACTACATGTTTAGGGCATTGGTGCTGACATATTCTGCTGTTAGCATAATCTGTTTTGAGAGATTAGATTCATTTTACCCCAGTGGAACTTGTGAGAGGCTTGGTCTGTCCTTTGTGCAGGTAGCCATGAGGCTATACGGTACAACGAGGCCCACGATGGTCACTGTGCTCGGTCAATAGACTGATAACTCTGAAGTAACACCCATTGCAATACGTACAGACACTGACTTTGAATGTCTTGTACGGAAACGTTATCATTAGGGGTGTGCCGATATATCATCCCGTGATATATCATCCCGTGATATATCATCCCGTGATATATCGCGATACGTTTTCGTGACGATATGTATCGTTTTGGAAAAAAAAATATCGTTTTTTTTACAATCATAATAATCAGGCATGCAAACAGCCTCGAGGTGAAAAGGGTGACAACATGTTTTTTTTTTTTGGGTCAGGTGTCACACTATTGCCCTATTTGGATTCAAAACGGCTATTGTAGCTGAAAAGCTACAAGTTTGCATGTCTGAATAATGCAAAAACAGAATTATTTGTTTGCATTTGCTTTTTTTCTCCCCCATATATTTTCATAATAAAAAAGTGCGTATCGTAATCGTATCGAAATCGTATCGAAGTTGTGAGCCAAATATCGTATCGTATCGTTTCGTGAAATTAGTGTATCGGCACACCCCTAGTTATCATAGTATCATGAGTGCATTCTACTCCTAAATAACACTGTAGGGTGAGGTTATTGAACTGATAATACTGTTGACAAATATTAATATCGATGCATTCTGTTGATGTCGTCAACAACACTGCAATTGTGTGTATTTGCTTTTGCCTACTGCAGGTTACAGTAATGACAGTGTGATTGTGTGTATTTAGTCTCTGCATATAGTGCAGGATAGTATGTAGGGGTTGTATACTGTGGTTCATTGTTGATGGTGTTTTTGTGATGGTTGTTCTTCTTTTGACCGCTAGTTTAGGTGCTGCCACCCTTTGTTGAGGTACTTGTACTTCACTTGAGTGTTTCCCATTTCTTTCTTGCGACAGTACACACCTATTAGAGCAGGGCGATACGTCGATACAAAGTCAATATTGTGATATGATCTAGATTATCGTCTGCTATTTGTGTGTGTGTTTGTGTGTGTGTGTGTGTGTGTGTGTGTGTGTGTGTGTGTGTGTGTGTGTGTGTGTGTGTGTGTATATACATGCGTGCAGGCGTGCGTGTCACTTGCATATGTGTGTTGTGTGTGTGTATCCTTGGCGTTGCATGGCATCGCTCCAACAAGGAACAGAGTTTGTAGGCTAGATTAATATTTTCAGTTCACTCACTTGTTTTTTCTCTCTTGTACAGTACTTAACTTTTCTCTCTTTCATTTCATCTCTCTCTCTCTCTCTCTCTCTCTCTCTCTCTCTCTCTCTCTTTCTCAGTATGTGACAGTTAAATCCTGCTCTCTGAGCTCCTCATCGGTAGGATTATGATTGTCTGATAATAATATATTGAAAATAGATTCCTGCCTTGATTATTTATGAAGAACATGCAGGGCTCTAGCACAGGGTTTCTCAAAGTGTGTGGCGACGAGTGCCGTGACGTAAATCCAGGGGGCGCCGCAGAAAACTTTGATAATATTTGGAATTCATCAATGATGTCACTTCAGTTTAACCACTTAGACCCTTTATACTGAGTTGCTCTGTACTTGGTGTGTTCTTTTTCCATCTGCCAAAGAAAGCCGGTCTCTCAGCAATTTTTGGCAAATGTTCCCCAGAATAGGGATGCTGAGGTTCAAGTGGTTAAAAGTTAAGAATAAAGTTATTTTCAATCTGTCCTTGTGACATACAACATGTTAAGGGGGGGGATTTACATATTTACTTACCGTAATATGACATCAATGTAAGGTGCTGTAAAGTAACAATGTCATTCACACATGTCCTTTGCATTTGGGCAAAGAGTCTAGATCAGGGGTCGACTTCAACAGGGGGTGCGGGACCCCTAGGGGGTCCTCAGAGGTACTACAGGGGGTCCATCAAATCATTGTGTGATAGGAACTTAGTTTTTTACATTAACCACTTGAACCCTAGCATCCCAATTCCAAAGGACAACTTAAGCCACTTTGCGCCACGTTTCGATGATACTTTTGAAGCCTTTGTGTGGCGCCGTAGTATGATCAAGTAAGGTGTCAATTTACGAAAAAACACAAAAAGTTAAAATACGGAGATAAGAGGATTCTGCCCGACAGCAACGAAATGTAATTGTCCTTATGATAAACATAAGAGTGCAGGAAGACTCCATTCTATACCCTCTGAGTGAACACATGTGTTCAACTCTTATGCAACGGTGCAACAGTTGTTGTCTGTATGTTGTGAAGTCATTCTCTGATACATTTCTAATACGTGTTGGTCACCACCAGTGTTGATTTAGACAGCACATTTTGATTTAGTTTTAGTCATAGTCTTTTGAATAAAGTTCCACTTAGTTTCAGTCATATTTTAGTCATCTGAAATGTTTTAGGTTTTGTCTAGTTTTAGTCGACTAAATCTACAGTTGATTTAGTCGACAAAAATCTATGTTGGCGGTGCCTTGATGGCGTCGTAATGGCTGATTTTACACTTGGTTGCATGCTGAAAATAGCAGATCTACAAGCCCACAACGCGTCGCAGACGCGTTGTGGGCTTGTAGATCTGCTATTTTTTTAGTTCTACTGGATCTCTTCTCCACTAGTCCATCACTAACATTTTAGTCTAGTTTTTATTTGTTGATGAAATTGTCAATATATATAGTCTTAGTTTTAGTCATCGTAGTTTAGTTTTTATTTAGTTTTCATCAGTGAAAAAAGGTAGTCGACCAACATTTTTCGCCATAGTTTTAGTCGACGAAATCAACACTGGTCAGCACTGTGTTGTAAACACAATAAATACATTTACATGAGTAGATGTGAAAAACGTGTGTCCCTTACACCAGCAGAATCTCATTGGAGTGCTTCTTTATTCCACATTTGGGCAAAGAGTCTAAGATGTTATGGATGTGTAATATGATGCTCTCTCTCTCTCTCTCTCTCTCTCTCTCTCTCTCTCTCTCTCTCTGACCTACTGCATACAATTTGTTTGTCAGTCCTAAAATGCAAATATTTGTTTTGTTCTCTCTGTGGCGTCACGAGGCAGAATGACACACAGGGCGCGCAGGAAAATAAAAGCCACACTTCTCAACCCTCTCCTTTGTCCCTGCCCCCCCCTCCCTTCTTCCCTCCCTCCCTGCACATGTGCTGACCCCCCCCCCCCCCCCCCCCCTCATCGCCCCCCAACCCCATCCAAACCATGTCAGACTGGGAACAGGTGCCGAGCCCTTCACCACAAACTAGAGTGGTTGTTTTGTGGTTTCAGGAAGAGGACACTCGCTTTTGTGAACTCTCCAAACCCACCCTGTCCCCCCCACCCAAACAACCCACACACACACACACCCTGCCTACCCTAATGCCCCCCTCCTCCTTGCCCCCCCGCCCCCCCCATAGCCCCGGCTGTTACAGATGGCCATTGTTGTCATGCGGCCTGGCGCGAACCAAGGAACGGCCAAATTGACAATTGACAAGAACAGTCCGAGTCTCTCTC
>NC_139947.1:48790861-48798361 GCF_963454915.1 Gymnoscopelus microlampas | reverse complement strand
ATTCAGGTCAGCTGATGATCGGTTAGTGATTCCGTTGCGTTTGATTGGCCCTTATCTCTTCCTGTATCCCCCCTGTGACTGCATGCATGCGTTTCCCTACAGCCTGCCGGGCAGACCAGAGCGCCTGGCCAGACCACGTTTATTTATATACAGGGGTGGACATTCACAAAGTACATTTACTCGAGTGCTACTGTAGGCTACTTTAACCCATTAAGACTTGAGGTTTGATTCTACAAATGCCTTCTGAATCAGTAGTTCTCAAACATTTTCGTGCCACAAGGACCCCCAAAATGATATGTATTTGACCCCCGCTCACGGACCCCCCCCAGAAGAGAAGATTATGTAAGACAGGGGTCTTCAACAGGGGGTCCGGGACCCCTAGGGGGTCCTCAGAGTTACTACAGGGGGTCCGCCAAATCTTTGTGTGATATGATTTTTTTTTACCTTAAACACTTGAACCTTAGCATCCCTTTTCTGAGGAGAACTTTTGCCAAAAATAGCAGATCTACAAGCTCACAACGCCTCGCGCTGCGAGGCGTTGTGAGCTTGTAGATCGGCTATTTTTGACAAAGAGGTATAGGTGTAGAGGGGGAAAAAAGAGCAGACAACGTAAACAAAAAAAGTTGAATCTGAAACTCAATTTTATACAATATGGAGGGGGTCCCTGCTTCATCTCTCTCTCAGCTAGGGGGTCCTTGGCCTGAAAACGTTGAAGACCTCTGATGTAAGAGAAACAAGAGGCCAGGTCCACAAAAACAAGCCCACAAGAAGCGACTATAGGCCACAAGCATACACACACACGCATGCACGCACGCACTATGCTTGTGGCCTATAGTCTGTGTAGGCCTATGTGTAGCCTTATGCACCTCATGTGTTTTTTTCACCGCTACATTGCAACCCCAGGTACATACATACCGGACACTATGCTGCTCTTATAGTAACGCTGCTTTATTTCCTCGTTTTCATCCCGTTTACATCGAGTGTAATACCGTCTTTCGCCTGATGTGCCCGCCACTACCACCCACTGAGGAATACGTGGAACTTCCGACAGAATCCGACACAGACGGGGATTAAAACACATATCTATTGAACAAATACGGTCTAATCCAGTGAACACGGGTTCCGAATGTCGAGTTAACATTCGGACCTAGCCTGGTTCCAAACCATAGACCCCGCCCACTCTCTGAGTGGACTGCCTCTTGGTCTAGTGTTTAAATGTGAGCCTAGGATATATTCCGATACCCTCCAGTACCGTCCAATGAGAGTCGGAGGTGGGGGTGGGTCTATAACGACAAGCCAATCAGCGAATATCTGCGAAAACAAGCTGTGCGATGGCGTCGGATGTAGGCGGATCCGTGGATCCCTTGTGATTGGTTTAGGGAAATTTGAATCCCCTCCCCCTTGTAATCGCCGACACTGCAGCCAATTTCAGACTGAAGCTCCTCCACGCAGCTTCAGGCTGATAATCAGGCTAATCCGGGGCTACAGGGTCAGCACTTTACATGTTTTTTTTTGGTACATGTATGGAGAAGAAGTACAGGCTTTCCGAGTGGATGTCCAGTGACTATTAGGGGGGTTAGAGACCAAGACTATCATAGATACGAAAGCAAAAGTCAACCTCCATAAAATACATCCATGATAGTGTTGATCCGAGTCTACCTCATTCCATTGTCTTTCTCATGAATATCTGACTACCTGTACATGCGTGTATATCTTTCTTCACTCTAATAGGAACGTGGTTATCTCATCTGTTTTCATCCCGTTTTCCTTGCTCTGCTATCTGTCTATTCTTCTTCCCCGTGGTGTAAAGTAACTAAGTACATTTACTTAAGTACTGTACAATTTTGAGGTATTTTTCACTTTACTGGAGTATTTCCAAATGTCAGTACTTTTACTTCTACTCCACTACATCTCAGAAGAAAATATTGTACTCCACTACAATTATATGAAAACTTCAGTTACTAGCTACTTTGTAGATTTTGATTTTGATTACAAAACGTACATTACCCACTTGAGCCCATGAATACATTTCGGCCATTTGAAAATAGCCGATCTACAAGCTCACGATGTGACGCGATGTGACGCATTGTGAGCTTGTAGATCTGCTATTTTCAAAAGATTTGTACACATTTGAAAACTTGTGAAATGGGACATTCTGCATAATGAGTACACTTTCTACTTTCGGTACTTTAAGTACATTTTGATACCAATACTTTCGTACTTACGTACATTTTGAGTTCCGGACTTTTACTTGTAACAGAGTATTTCTACATTGCAGTATCGATACTTATACTTAAAGTAAAACAATTTGAGTAATTTTTTCACCACTGCTTTCCTGAAAAAACAACACACGGAGGAGCTTGTACCGAAAAAGAGAATTTCACCCACCCTGTAAACCTCTGACGTGACAATAAAGCCTGATTCTGATAATCCATTCCCCCCACTATTTATGAGCTGTAAAAGGAACCATATTGTGGCATTCATTCTTTCGTTGGGGAAAGCTCGGCTAGCTTCAGTATATCAACATGCACAGAGCGGGTCAATGGACTATAACGATGTTAGCCTTGCTGTCTGGGATCAATGGGATGAACTATGGTGTTCATTACGTGAACAAAGCTTCTCTGTTAAGCATCATGCAGTCTTATACTGGAGCGCTTTGTCACTGGGTGTCTTGTGATGTAGCCTAGCCACTATCCTATCCTGTTGCCACGTCTGCTTATTGTAAGCGATTTTTCTGTAAAGTTGCTTGTAAATATTGGTTGTTGCGGTTGGGTTGTTTCTAAAGTCTTAATTGCTTATTTGGGCTTGCTGTCTAATGTTGTTTGATTTTGAACCAGTGGTTCTCAAACCTTTGCATGTCAATTGGACCCCCACATTAATATGTAATTGTCCGCGGGCCCCCTATCTGAAAAGATTTTTTGCCAGGGACCCCACCCCCCCCATACAAGATTAGTGTAAAATGTTTCACAAATATGCCACATTTCCCCCCACAAAAAAAATCAAGATTTGTTTTGAAAATGGCTGCTCTACAGCAAGCTTGTAGATCGTCTATTTTCAAATATATACACCGTAGTATTTTGGGTTAAAGTGCTCAGGTGCCCTGTAGTCGCTTCTTATTGGGCTTGTTTTTGTAGACCTGGTTGCTTATTTCTGCCACAGAATCTGGCATCACTGCTAGCCAGCCAGCTAGCAGGATTGGAGGATTGCAAAGCGTCGGCTGCCTGGGCCTACCCACGCTGGGCCTACCCACGCACGCTGGGCCTACCCACGCTGGGCCAGACCTGGGCTGTTGGTTGTCTAGGAAGTGACAACCGAAAACGGTTGAATTTGGCGGAAGTACCGCCCAAGGAAATGACGTTGATGCTTTGCAAATCTGTTAACGTTCTCCTTGAATGAAACGAGTGTTGTGATTGGTCAAAAAATATCGTTTCCGGGGGAAACGCGCACGACGGAAATCCTGCCCACTCAGGACTTCCTAGACACTCGCTGCTTTAGGTCGTGACCAGGCTCTTCCCTTCGCAGACGAGTGAGGCTGGGACCGAGGCTAGGGCCTACCTGGGCCTAACTGGGCCTCGCTGCTTTACAGGCACTGGATCTGATAACTCCCGACTGATCTCAAAATAGGAAGTGGTTTCGTACGGAAATCGAAGAACCACGGGATGAAACGTGATGACTACAGCATTGGTTCTCAAAGTGGGGTCCGGGGACCCCCAGGGGTCCTTGAGGGGGTTCCAGGGGGTCCCCGGATAAATGTGTTAATACAGCAATCACAATCACTTTAACCACTTCATCGATTTATATGTTGGCTATTCAAAAATAGCAGATCTACAAGCTTGCAGCAACAAATAAAATCGGGATTAGCACGTCGCACGTTTTGAGCTTGTTTCGGCTATTTTTTCTACTTTGGTGTGACATAGAATGGCGAATGGCAATGTGGCCCCAATGTGGCCCCCTGGAGTGAGTATGTGTATATAGTGGCCCTCTCCATCATCAAAGTTGCATCACCCCTGTACGACAGCCTCACATGAAAGCATCAAAAGTACTACTTTTGAATTTGAATACTGAAAATACTGTCACATGGTGAGTGACGCGTTGTGAGCTTGTAGATCGGCTATTTTTGCCTATTCTCTGCACCGTCACTTCTGGGGACAGATTCGGTCTCGTCTCCATTTTGCTCATCAGGACAGCAAGCTGAGTCCTTCTTCTTGACACACTGTCTCTTTTAGACATCATGACTAATATCAAAGGACAGTGAATACTATTTAATCCGTCTGCTCTTCTCTCTCTCTCTCTATAGAGCGCTCTGCCATTTTGTCATCTCTGTGTGCGTAATTGCCAAAAATAAGGGACATTTTGCAGCGGGCGATTACACAGGAACTAACGAAAGAATAAGACACCCAACATGGGACGTTAAGCTATTTTTAGTTGGATTGAAGATTTGTTTTATTCTTTATTTTATTCACCCTTTAGGCAAAACAAGCTATAAAAACTGATTTCTTATTTACAATCGCGGCCTGGGCAAAAGGCAAGGCCTCTTAAGGACAGGGGAGAGATGGAAGAAATCAACATTCAGGTTAAAAAATAAGACAACACAATCAAATCAAAATAAACATTGTAGTTGGATTTCAGTGCTTGTGATAGAATATGGTCAGTGTTGCCATGTCCGCTTATTATAAGCGACGTTGGGCTTGTTTTTCTGTAACGTCGCTTGCAAATATTGGTAACTGTGGGTGGAGTTTTTTTGGGCTTGTTTCTAAAGTGTAGTGGCTTATGTGGGCTTGCCCATCTGAAACCATACAAGATTTGTGAAATATTCCAAAGGTTTCGCATTTTCTTTCGATATTTCTTTGAAAATAGACGATCTACAAGCTCGTCGTAACGCGTTGTGCGAGCTTGTAGATCAGCTATTTTCAAACAGCCGATGCATATAAAGTGCTCATGTGGCCCAATGTAGTCGCTTCTTTTGGGCTTGTTTTCATAGACCTGGGTTGCTCGTTTCTCTCTCTCTCTCTCGCAAAATCTGGCAACACTGGTTCCAGTATTTCAGCAGAGTTTGGACCATCATATAAAGAGCTGCAGTACTGAGCCCTCAGGGCAGCTCCCAAATACTGGGTGGTCAGCCTGCCTGGCCTTGGCACAGGACTCACACATGGGCATGCAGCTACAGGCCCATGCCCGGCCGGCCAGGTACCACCGGCCTTCCCTTATCCCAGTGGTTCTCAAACTTTTTCATGTCAAGGACCCCCAAATTGACACTTATTAGCCCGCGGACCCCCCATTTGAAAAGATAAGCCAGGGACCCCCATAAGAGAAGGTTTATACGGCTTTCTAGCAGTGATTCTCAACCATTTTAATGTCAAGGACCCCCAGTTTGACATGTTTTAGGCTATACCTCTGGGACCCGAATTTATATTATAAAATCAATGTTAATTTAACTCTGGGAGTGTACAACGGGTCCATTTGGTTCCATTTGTACACTCTCAGAGTTACAGAACCATAAGGGTCCATTTGGTTCCTATCCATCATTTAGCTGGGGACCCCCTGGAACCGCCTCAAGTACCCCTGGGGGTCCCCGGACCCCACTTTGAGAACCAATGCCCTATAGGGGCCGTGGTTCTCAAACTTTTTCATGTCAAGGACCCCCTAAATTGATATGTATTTTGTCGCGGACCCCCCATCTGAAGATGCTTTGTGCCAGCAGAGACCTCCAGAAGAGAGGATTTGTGTGAAAAGGAACTGGGGACCGCCCCCGACAAGCACTTGGAATTGTAGGAGTTGAGGGCTTCAGGCGTTACATTTTGTTTGACTCGGTTCCACAGATAAATATTGTGAAACCGATCTACAAGCTGTTACGAGGTGTTGTGAACTTGTAGAACGGCCATTTTCGCAACTTTAGCCTATTTCTTAGGTCATATTTGACAATTTGGCCAATGTTTTTGACACATTTTATAGTATAGTATTACTTTGACGCAGGTTTTATCAATTCATTTTCATTCATATAGATTAGCAAGTCATTTAAAGCTATAGGTTCATTGCTCACCCGGTATCCTATAGTTTCAATGTGCAGAATAGATAGTTATTCCGATGGCATGTTGTTTAGACTGATGCTAGGTTCTTGGTTTACCTGTGATCCTATAGTTTACTGAGGCACCACACTGTCTCTCTGCGTTCGATGTGATCACCATGCTTATCGTAGATCTATGTAGCTCGGACTGCAGACGTAGTTTTGAAAGACTTTTATCAAATCCTTACGTTTTTCCAGATGGATTAGAATTGATTCAGCTCTCTGTTTTTGGAACACAAAAATATGGGTCAAAACATCGGTAATTGATGCCCTAGGTCTCTCCAGAATATTTGAAAATAGCCGATCTACAAGCTCACAACGCGTCACATCGCGAGCTTGTAGATCTGATATTTTCAGTACTTTTGTACTTTCAGTCAATTTGGAATTCCTGACAGAGTACTTCTACATTGCATTATTGATACTTTTACTTAAGCTAAACCTTTTTCCACCACTGCTCATTCCCACACCTTGCCCAAATTCATACCCCCCTCCCCCCTTTACCCACCCCTGGAGGCCCGATTGTCTCTGTATATACCGTAGTCACGAGACCTGCATGAGGCTGATGATGAGACTGCCTTATTTATCAGCGCACTGAGCATGTGTTGGCCAATGTCAAGAGACTGTATTTATGGCTGAGAGAGGAGATTGGGGGGGAGTGGGGGGGGGGTAGAGTGGGGGGTGGGAGACAGGGATTTGAGAGAGAGAGAGAGAGGAAGTGAGAGATACAGAGTGAAAGAGAGAGGTTCAGAGAGAGCGAGAGAGAGAGAGAGAGAGACAGAGCTGAAAGGGGAGGGAGGGAGGGAGGGAGGTGTGGGAAGCAGATGTGGGCGGGCTCACAGAGGGAGGGCTCCCTAGCCCCCCATTGGCTGCCTCGGACAGACGGGATGTGGGAGTGTTGATGGAGAGCTCACATTGGCTTAGCCTCTGAGGCTGGCTCTGATTGGCTGTGCCTGGCCTCTGTGTGGAGCTCTGAGGGAGAGAGAGGGCAGCTGCTGCTCTTACACACTAGACTATAGGCTCTGCTCTGCCTGGCTGAATGAGCTGCAGCTCCGGCTAGCATTAAGCAAACTGGATGATCCTATAGGATAGGAGGGCTCAGACACTAAAGGAATAAGCAGGTTCTTTTTTTTCAACCCCCTCGATCGGATTTGTTCTCCTGTGAATATATTTATCTTGAGGAATAATAGGGCACACAGAGAGAGGGAACGGAGCATCTCTATCACTATACTGGCCCAGTGGAACACACTATAGAGGTAATTCTGTTCTGTGACATTTTTTACCTCTTTATACCCTGATGCAAGGGATGCACTGTGTGTGTGTGTGTGTGTGTGTGTGTGTGTGTGTGTGTGTGTGTGTGTGTGTGTGTGTGTGTGTGTGTGTGTGTGTGTGTGTGTGTGTGTGTGTGTGTGTGTGTGTGTGTGTGTGTGTGTGTGTGT
>NC_139947.1:48727530-48790661 GCF_963454915.1 Gymnoscopelus microlampas | reverse complement strand
CTACTGACGGCGTCGGTACCGTTGCGACGCACAACCAACTTAACCGACGCCGTCGAGAGTCAGCATAATTTGTGCAGGAGACAGAGAGCGGTTGAGATTTGATTAGGCCATATCTCTGCCAATTGTACTTGAATTCTTATAATTTTAATGTTTCTATGATCTTTCAAGTTCATATTTTCATTTGGTATCAGTCATGAATATATTATATTTAATTATGAACTTTATCTAACGATATCAATCAGATTTTTGCGACGCGCGTAATTACGCACGTAACATAATAATACACAACGTCGACTTTACATATATATAGCCCATTGTAGTCTAACCTTTTTGGTGGTTTTATTAGGGACCCCCAAGCTCCACCTTTGCGCTGCCAATGGAGCTGTTTCAGAAATGAAAAATGAAATAAACTTACCCTAAAAAAAGGCGTGTCTGTGTGTCTGTCTGTCTATCTTTAAATCTATCTAAATATCTATCTATCTATCTATCTATCTATCTATCTATCTATCTATCTATCTATCTATCTATCTAACTATCTATCTATCTATCTATCTATCTATCTATCTATCTAACTATCTATCTATCTATCTATCTATCTATCTATCTAACTATCTATCTCCAGCGGTACAGCTGCCACCCCCCCAACGCGGTCCCAACGCGGTGATTGTTCAACAAATAGCAGATCTACAAGCTTCGTTATTGTGAGCTTGTAGATCTGCTATTTTCAAATAGCGTATAACATAGGTCGGAAGTGGTTAGTGTATGGTCATAATATAATAATTTATATATGCGAAGTGTAGGATTATTATAATTATTATTCTTATATATTATAATTAAGAAAGCGCATCGGTTAGTGTGATTGAGTGCCTCCCACGGCCTGGGTCTGTCTGTCTGTCTGTCTGTCTGTCTGTCTGTCTGTCTGTCTGTCTGTCTGTCTGTCTGTCTGTTCGTCTGTCTGTCTATCTATCTATTTATCAACAGTTTAGCTGTTAATTCTTGCGCGATTTTCAAACGGCTATCATCTGTCACAAGGGTTTTCAGCCCAAGGACCCCCTAGCTGAGAGAAAGATTAAGCAGGGACCCCCTCTATATTGTATATTTTTGTGGGTTTAGGGGCGGGGCTGTAGGCAAGCGGTACATTGCTGGAGATAGACACACACACACACACACACACACACACACACACACACACACACACACACACACACACACACACACACACACACACACACACACACACACACACACACACACACACACACACCCTGACATGCGCTCAGACACGCGCTCAGTCATTTCATCAACGGCGTTAATGGTGATTGTAGATTAATAACCAGGCTACTATTATGACTCATACAGAACATTTAAATAGACAGAAGAGCTTCTCCAAAAATATCGGATTTCCTCAAAACGTCCCGCTGATGCGTTGTGAGCTTGTAGATCAGCTATTTTTGGGCAGCAAAGTGAAGGAGAAATTACAGCGCATGATGCGCACTGATCCGAAAGTTACATTTCAACATGTATCATTTTATTGAGTATTAATCAACTCATAATTAATACACAGAAGTAACATAGACACTTCAGAGATGAGTTATAGGTTAAAACTGAATCTCTCCAAATGCTTGGACACTAAATAAAGTAGTGCCAATTGCTTTCGTGAAAGGACATACAGGCAAGACAGATGTAATAATAAACTTTTATTTGATTTAATGATAATGCACGGTAACTTTGATGTTGGTTGGGGTAATTAATGACTATAGCAACATGTCATCCCGACCCTATTTACCAAGTTAATTCATTCAGGAAATATTAGTAGCCTATAATATTTAGAGAATACATTTTATTGACATTAAAATAAAATAAATATAGCTGCTGTCGATTCGACTCATGGACCAAATAATAATAATATATAATATATAATAATAATAATAATAATAATAATAATAATAATAATAATAATAATAATCCTTGAATAGCCTCAATTTCTCCACCATAATATACTCTATACTATACAGATCCACAAGCAGATCTAGAAGCTCGTCTCAAAGCGCAAGACGTTGTGAGCTTATATAGAGGGGGTCCCGGCTTCATCTCTCTCTCAGGGGGTCCTTGGGCTGAAAACCCTTGTGACAGATGATAGTTTAATTGACAGATAGATAGATAGATAGATATATAGATAGATAGACAGATAGATAGATAGATACGTGCGTATACGCGCGTGGAAATGAATGACAGATCTCAACCTCTGTGTCAATAATGCGCAAAATACAACATTATTAGGAGTGAAACCCTGGGCCGAGGGGGGGTCCGGGGGGGGGCCCGGTGGGTGGGGGGGGGGGGGGGGGGGGGGGGGCTGCGCCAGAAGAGCGCAGATATGGTCGATGGATCGGATGGAAATTGACGTTGCCTGGTGGCATGAAGGACTCCGCGGTCTCCGCCAGGACAGCGACTCTGGTCGCTCGTAACATAATATACCGACAGACAGACAGACAGACAGACAGACAGACAGACTGTTTCTGTCTGTCTGCCTGGAGAATAAGTGTGCTTATATTATTAAGTTCTGCAGGCACTTAAGTTGCTCTATCATATATGTTGCAAGGTAAACTCTGCAGCCGCACCGTGTCCCCAGAGCTGAGTCCAATAGTTAGATGCGTGTAATTGCGCGCATGTAAATACATGAAATAAAATAATAAAATAAATTCATGCCTGATACCACATGAAAATATAAAATGTACGGATCATATAAACATTAAAATTATAATAATTCAAGTAAAATTCATAAAGATCTGGGCGGATGAAATCTCAAAATGCTTCGTTTATTACGCACGTGTAAATAAAGAAAGAAAATAAGGAAAAATATATATAATAAATTATAATGAATTCATGCCTGGTAGCAAATGAAAATATAAACTTTACAGATCATATAAAAAATACAATTATAAAAATACAAGTTACATTCAGAAAGATATGGCCGAATCAAATCTCAACTACTCTGGATCAAATGCGCAAAATATACAATTATTACTATCCACCCCTTGGGCGGGGGGGCGTCCCGGGGGGGGGGTCCCGGGGGGGGGGGTCCCGGGGGGGGGGGGTCACGCAGGTGGGGGGGACAGGTGGGGGGGGGGGGGGCTGCGCCAGAAGAGCGCAGATAAGGTCGATGGATCGGATGGAAATTGACGTTGCCTGGTGCGTGAAGGACTCCGCGGCTCGGTCGGTTGTTCGGTCGGTCCGTCGGTTGTTCGGTCGGTTGCGTCGCGACGCTACTGACCGTCGGTTGTTCGGTCGGTTGCGTCGCGACGCTACTGACCGTCGGTTGTTCGGTCGGTTGCGTCGCGACGTTACCGACGCCGTCAGTAGCGTTTCGACGATGGCATGGCAACGTCGAGGTCGGTATCGGATCTCGCTCCTCCTGAGTTTTTGGACAGTTTTTGAGGTTTCCACCCAACAGAGACGATAATGTATATGAGACAAACCTTGTATTGATTCTGTGGTGGTGGGGGGGGGGGGGGGGGGTTCAGTTGTCATGGCGTCACAGCACTCAGAAACACAGGACACATACAGGAATAGAGATGCAGCTAGCCTAAAGGAGTAATACATAATACTAGATAGATGTTTTACTGAGAGTAGAATGTGTACTAGAGCAGGGGTCTTCAACAGGGGGTCCGGGACCCCTAGGGGGTCCTCAGAGTTACTACAGGGTGGGCCGCCAAATGTTTGTGTGATAGCAACCTTTTTTTTCTTCTTCTTTTTTTACATGAACCACTTGAACCCTAAGCATCCCTATACTCGGGGGGAACATTCGCCGAAAATAGATCTACAAGCTCACAACGCGATGCGGGAGAGAGCTTTGGTGTAGAGGGGAGAAGAGCAGACCAAGTACAGAGCCAAAGGTCACGTTTACTAAGTAGCTGTTGATGGTTTAAGTGGGAAACATACACATTAACATGAATCCAACATAATAGAAGAAGAAAATTGTAAGTTTATGACGCTATCTATTAAAAAGTTTAATCTGCAACACAATGTTATACAATCTGTAGTGGGGGGGTCCCTGCTTCGTTTCTCTCTCAGCTAGGGGGTCCTCGGTTGGAGGACCCCTGTACTTGAGCAGCCGTAGCATCAGGTAACGGATGGAGCACATACAGGTATTCTGCTTATCTCTACTCATCTCAGCCTAAGGTAACATTGGGCCCAGTCTAAGGTCAAAAGGTCACCGCCGACCAATAAGGGGGAGGTTTAGTGTGGGAAAGGATTTAGAGAAAGATGTCACCTTTAACCTCTACCTGCCAACACTCCTCATTCTAGCTGCCATTTTTCTTTTTATAAATTCTTAAAATGTTCACCAGGATGGGAGACGTTGATCCCACGGGGGAAATCTAGGCACCAGAGACAGCACAGCAGTACAAAGTTACAGATACAGGACATTAGAAGAGTAACATCACTATGAAGACACCCTTAAACGAACATTAATACAACAAGTATACAGACGTATACAACCTATCCAGTCGGGATGTGCGGAACACAAAGACACCGTCAATAAATAAAACAGATGTATACATACATGCTCTTAGCTAGCTCAACTTGTGACTACTGCACTGCACCTTTCAACAGCAAACAAGCGTTTATTTATTTTTTAATTGTGGTGAAAACCGGGACATTTTTGTGTTTAACAAGATATTTGTTGTGACTCAGGACACCCAGCTTGAAACGGGGTAATTCATCTGGAAAAAACGGGGACTTTCGGTCACCACAACCTTTCTTATCCATAGTGGAATGAGTGGCATGTTTTCTTCGCCTGTCCCCTAAGGCAGTGGTTCTCAAACTTTTTTCATGTCAAGGACCCCCAAATTGACACTTATTAGCCCATGGGCCCCCATTTGAAAAGATAAGCCGGGGACCCCCATAAGAGAAGATTTTTTACGACGGACCCCATTTAATGGCATCTCTATCTCTGGGACCCCAATTCATATTGTAAAATCAATGTTCATTTAACTCTGAGAGCGTACAAATGGAACCAATGGAACCAACTCTGAGAGTTACAGACCCATAAGGGTCCATTTCGTTCCTATCCATCATTTAGCTGGGGACCCCCTGGAACCCCCTTCAAGTACCCATGGGGGACCCCGGACCCCACTATAGAGAACCAATGCCCTAAGGCAGCCCTGACCCGAGGTGTGTGTGACATTTGCAAGGCCACAGGAGGCCTTCATAAAGTGTGTTGCTCATGCTGACCTCTATAACGTGACAATGACAGTGTTTGTGTAAACACTGAACAACTGGCAGGTGTTGAATCACAACTCCAGAGACACCTTGGCTCCTCTGACTTAAGCAAAACAAGAGTTATTATTCCTTCATCTCATGTACTTACTGTATGCAGTTTTTCCACCAACAAATAACACTCCTTTGGCATGTTGAAGAGATGATTGAGAATGAATATGGAGATAGGAGGTTTGTGCCCGACAGCGCCAATATGTACTGTATTTTTTACCTGCTTGCTTGCTTGCAGAGCTGGTCTATAACGCAACTAGTAGTACTTTTACGTCACTTTTTCATCATTGGCTGTCCTTTAAGCCTTTAAGGCCGGGAAGGGAACGCATGTGTGTCATTTTAAGATTTCTTTGGCTATTCAAAAATAGCAGATACACAAGCTTGTAGATCTGCTATTTTTAGAAAAAAAAAGCAAATCATTTTTAACTGAAATCTTTGCTTCTGGGGGTCCCTGGAACAAAATATTTTTAGATGGGAGGGGGTCCGCGGTCAAATACATATTATTTTGGGGGTCCTTGACATGAAAAAAGTTTGAAAACCATTGAAAATATAGCAACATAAGTAAAAATTAAAAGAACTTAAGGAAAAAAAAAACTGTTAGGATTTAGAAGACATTTGTAAAATCCCCAGAAGCAAAGATTTGAGTCAAAAACTTTCGCTTTAAAAAAGTATATATATATTCAAACTAAAGATTTGCACACATTTTCACGGTTAAAACAAAAAATAGCAGATCTACAAGCTTGTAGCGCGGCACTCGGTGCCGTGCTATGAGCTTGTATATCTGCTATTTTTATAGAGCCAAAGACATCTTAAAATGACACAGATGCGTTCCCGGTCTTAAAGGGTTAAGCCAATGGGGAGTCACTGCACTGAGTGACTGAATCAGTCAGCGCAACCCGAGCGTCCTCTTAGGCTATGGTATTCACTGGAGGATAAGCCCCTTGAGATGCTGCATCTCGTTTTCAAGGGGGTCCTCAATATATTTTGATATCAGGATTTTTTTTTGTGATGTCATAATGCGTGTTCTTTGCTCACATTCTTTTCCTCAGCTTGGGGACGGGACACCGTATGGACCCCCTGTGGATGTGTGTTTGTTTTGTTCTGCAGCGCAGGCTTTGGTATTGGGGTCAATTGTGTGTGTGTACCGTTTTGTGTACACACTAGTGTGACTTTGTGTTATTGTACAGGTTGTACTACCCCAGTCATCAGGGGCAGCAGGTAATGTAGGCTAGAGGAGGCTATAAAGCATTGTTGCCAGATTTTGTGAGTGAAAGAAGCAACCAGGACAATGAAAACAAGCCAAAAAGAAGCGACTATAGGCTACATGAGCACGTTAAACCTTTGTGTATATGCATTTGCTCTTTTCAAAAGAATCTTGAAATATATATATTTTTTTAACTTTTTTTGAAACATTTTAACACAAATCTTGTATGGGGGACCCTGACACAATATTTTCAGATGGGGGTCCGCAGACAAATACATATACATTTTGGCGGTCCTTGATATGAAAATGTTTGAGAAGCACTGGTGTGAAACAAGCCCAAACCAGCTACACTTAAGAAACAAGCCCCAAAAAAACGCAAACCCTCAACTAACCAATATTTACAAGACTTTACAGAAAAATAAGCCCGAAGTCGCTTATAATAAGCAGACATGGTTACACTGAGGCTTAAGGCCTTCCCAAATGTGCTGCTTGGCTACTGTGCATATACTAGATTATAGATATAGACGTGTCTGGATTATTATGTGTCATTGTTGCTGCAGCCACCACAATAATGTGTCAATACACATTATTATATAATGTGTCGATACACATACATGCGCGAGAGAGGCTAATTGCGCTATCCGACGCGTCCGGTGTAGCTGGTATATTGATCGATTGATTGAATATTTTATTAGACAGAAATGTAAACAGCACGAGGTCATACAGTCAGACATTTGGGATAAATGGATGACACAAATAAAGTCCTGGGGACTTGTTTCCATTGTGGTGCAGCTTTGCAAACGTATACATAGTACACCTACATTGCATTGATATTAACATTAAGACCTGAGGCCGCTTCTAAAATAAATCTAAACTCAACAGTTTTTAGGAAAAAAATATTTTAAAAAAATGTCACGATTTTTCAAAAATAGCAGATCTACAAGCTCATAGCACGGCACTCGGTGCCGCGCTATGAGCTTGTATATCTGCTATTTTTGAATAGCCAAAGAAATCTAAAGTGACACAGGTCTTAATGGGTTAACCCATTGAGAACTGGAACGCAACTGTGTCACTTTTTGATTTGAGCTAAAAAAGCATTATTTTACACTTTTGGCTATTCAAAAATAGCAGATATACAAGCAGTAAAAGAAGAAAAAAAGACAATTGTGTAAAGTAAAAGTACCTCAAAATTGTACTTAAGTACAGTACTTGAGTAAAAATGTACTTGATTACTTTACACCACTGTAGCCTTGTGCCTTGTGAAAGATTCAGTAACCAGATGGCCTGATGAATCTGCTGTTCCTCTGAAGCCACAACAACAATATGGCCTCGCAATGTTTCTGACCCTGATTCTCGCTCTAATGTGTAAAAACGCTACAGCAGAGCACAGGCTTTCAAAGACTAATGGAAAAATTGCAAGCTCTGCTGTATTCTCCCCAAACTAAAAAAGTAAATGGCATATGTTTATATACTGTACCTACACAGGGTATATGGTAGAACATGAGGGAAATGTTTTGTGGGGGGCAAAAATATGTTTCCGCTGGTCTCATTTTTGGATGTTTTGAAATTTGTGCTTGATGAACACATAATGTATAGACCAATTATTTGTTTACTAACATTGTAATCTCTCAAGAACAGATTCTACTCTGCGTTTGAATCTGTCGGGGCGGTTCGTCATATCGCGTACGCACTGGCCTACAAGTGGGCGTGCCTTCAGATCAGGAAGCAGGCCGCGCTTTACCCTATCAAATGTAGTGGGCGGGATTCACGTGTCCACGGAAAGATATTCACATTTTAACTTACTCTTTCATCATAGAAACAAGTGGGCTTCTAACCAAAACCATCCATGTTCTCTGGGAGAAGTGGTGTTAGTGTTCCGTGTAGAAATATTGTTAGTGGGAATGAAAACATAGCCACACCACCGGAAGTGATGCGCTGAAGGCAGACCAAAACCCTGGTTTCCTTGCGCACGTGTGCTACGTCGACTTCCTCCCTGAGCCAAGTGAGATAGTCAAAAACAGCAGAGGGCACTGTTTTTCATTTTCATTTGGCGATGGGTTCCCAGATTGCTAACATTGAGACTGGACGCACAGGTGATTGTTTCACGCAATCAATTCCCAACCTGTTGTTTTGGGGTGCGCTGGTTTCAGCACACCCCAACCCCCTCTTGTGTGTTGGCTAGTGAGGCGCGTCCTAGCGAGACCTGATAGAATGGGTTTCATTGCGCGCATACAGTACTGGTTGCGCGGATACTGGTTTCTTATCAGTGTGAAGTTGTCTGTTAAGGGGTCTATATATCGTTGCTGTCAGGAGGGGTCCCCAGCTAAATGAGTTAATAGAGCATCACAATCATTTTTAACCACTGTATTTATATGTTGGCTATTCAAAATAGCAGATCTACAAGCTCACAGCATGCCACTTGGTGCTGCGCTGTGATCTGCAATTATGCTTCTGCAAAGCATTATTTTACACTTTGGCCATTCAAAAATAGCAGATCTACAAGCTCATAGCGCGGCACCGAGTGCCGCGCTATGAGCTTGTAGATCTGCTATTTTGGAAGAATCGAGAAAATTTGTGCAAATTAATATAGTTATATTATTTTAAAGTGAACATTTTTAACTCAAATCTTTGCTTCTGGGGGTCCCTGGAACAACATATTTTTTTTGGTGGGGGGAAATGTTGAATAATTCGGATTGGATTATCAGATGGGGGTCGGCGGCCAAATTCATATCAATTATATTATTATTATTATTAATGTATCAACGTTTGAGAAGCACTGTTCTAGGTAGGTGGTGTCATTGTGTGGACCTTGTATAATTGTGATGCCGCTGGCTGTTGTGGGGGGTGGGGAGGGGGGTGGGGGGGGCTCTGTGATAAGAGCTGAGTGTGGGGTCTTATCAGCACACAGTCACAGCAGGGCTGCTGTTTGCAATCATGTCACCTCACCCACTGCTGACTGTCTGCTGCATGTACCACCGCACAGGGGTCTTCAACGTTTTCCAGGCCAAGGACCCCTTAGCCGAGAGAGAGAGATGAAGCAGGGACCCCCCCCCCCACACACACACACACACTTAAATTGTTTTGTAGATTAACCCATTAAGGCCTGAGGTTCCGATTCTACAAATGTCTTCTAAACCCCAACAGTATTCTGAAAAAAACGTATGTTTCTATATCAGTGGTGCTCAAACTTTTTCATGTCAAGGACCCCCAAACGTGTATGTATTTGACCGCGGACCCCCATCTCAAAATATTTAGTTCCAGGGACCCCCCAGAAGCAAAGAATAGAGTTAAAAATGTTCGCTTCAAACAATATATATTCCAAGATTTGCACGCATTTTCACGATTTTTCAAAAATAGCAGATCTACAAGCTCGTAGCGCGGCACTCGGTGCCGCGCTACGAGCTTGTAGATCTGCTATTTTTGAATAGCCAAAGTATAAAACAATGCTTTTTAGCTGAAATGAAAAAGTGACACTTAAACCTTTTTATTCGCATAATGACAAACAAGCAAAACGAAAAAATAGACTGCTGTTCGTAATGAATAACTGAGGAGCACTGCATGGGCTTGCTCACTGCAGTTGCGTTGCGTTGTGTTGCGTTGCGTTGGCGTGGCGATGTGGGTCAGAACACACGCTTCGGGGACACGTCATGTCATCATGCACGTCTCCTGCTCTACAACACAGCTGCATATGAGACGCTATTTATAGTCCACACACTCTGAATGACACTATGACACGACTTACACACGCTGTGGATGTTATTATGGACCCAACATGATTTATTCTCCCAGAGATTATTCTATCCAATACTTACTAATATCCAATACTATCGAGTGTGTGTGTGTGTGTGTGTGTGTGTGTGTGTGTGTGTGTGTGTGTGTGTGTGTGTGTGTGTGTGTGTGTGTGTGTGTGTGTGTGTGTGTGTGTGTGTGTGTGTGTGTGTGTGTGTGTGTGTGTGTGTGTGTGTGTGTGTGTGTGTGAGAGACTATACTTGCGAGGACCAAGTATAGTAGAATTTGAAGAAATATACATTGTGAGGACCGTTTTCCTGGTCCTCACAAGACAAATGGATGTTTTACAGTTAAAAAAACATTTTTTAGAGATAAGTTTACAATTAGAAAATCATTCAGGTCAGGATTAGACATTTAGAGGCTAGGTTTAGTGATTGGAATTAGAGTTAAACATGATTTATACTTAGTTGCGCGCCAGTGTCATGCACCGAAAAACAGCCGATCTATAAGCTCACAACGCGTCGCAGCGCGACGCGTTGTGAGCTTGTAGATCTGCTGTTTTTCGGCTTTAGGCTTACGGTTAAAAATGGCAATATTTTGTTTTATATGGCATTCATAACATGGCTGTCCTAAAGCGTTGTTGTCCTCACAAGTATAGTAATACAAACGTGTGTGTGTGTGTGTGTGTGTGTGTGTGTGTGTGTGTGTGTGTGTGTGTGTGTGTGTGTGTGTGTGTCACTGTGTGTGTGCGTGTGTGTGTGTGCGTGTGTGATATGGTTATCAAAACACCATCCTCAGAACATTTCATTTCAACAGTGAGTGATTGAGATGATTCTTCTTCTATATTCAATAAGATGTTCTATAATGTCTGTGCATTCATGCATGCACAGGTTCTACATGAGTGTGTGTGTGTGTGTGTGTGTGTGTGTGTGTGTGTGTGTGTGTGTGTGTGTGTGTGTGTGTTGCGTGCATGTGTGCAGAGAGGTTTGTGGTGACGCAGCAGTCCGGTGACAGCCTACAGAGACAGTAGTGTCGATGACGCGAGAGGAGCTGTGGAGGACAGGCTCTCGCCTGGGCTGCCTTATCCTTTTAGCAGCGCTAGGATCAATACCGCACGCACACACACACACACACACGCACACCTTCAGCCCTCTGCGAGAAAGACAGAGATGCTAAACCCACTCAATAACAGTATACGCTGAGAGACGAGATGAAAGTGGAGGAGAAAGGAACAGCGTAGGCCGGTGGGCGTTCGTTGGAGCACGGAGAGAGAGAGAGAGAGAGCCGTGTGAAGCCACAGCCACAGCTCCCTGGTGTTTGTGTGTCATCATCGGATGTGTGTGTGTGTCTACTACGTACGGCGCTTCTCTTTTCTGCCAGTAATGATTTATTTATGCTCGGTCGTACGACCGTGTACGGTGCGTACGGTGCTGGCACCATCGTGAGACGACATATGAATAGGGTTTATTAATGCTCGACATATGAATAGGTATATTTATGCTCGACACATGATTAGACATATGAATAGACATATGAATAGACATATGAATATAGGGCTTGAAGTAACACGAACGTAGTGCATGGTCTGTTCTGAGCAGGATGTGAAGTGACCGTTAGGTGACTTGTTTTCATCCTCCATGCCTCGTCACTCTCCTTCCTTCCTCTTTTCTTCCATTCTCTCCCTGCCATCACCACCACCACCCTTCATCAGAGCTCACCTCCACCATGACAGACAGCCTTTTCTATCGTTGCTGTCGGGGCAGAAACCTCTTATCTCCATATTCCAACTTTTTGTGTTTTTTGTAAATTCCACATGACAGAGACCATATCCACATTCAATTTAATTGAGTTGAAAAATGTGCCCCTTGCTCTAATGGAATGGACTGTGGTTGCTGAATAATGCTGTTGCTTATATTGTTGCTATACTCAGATGATGCTCTGTTTGCTATTTATTGGTTCCGTACAGCACTTTGTAACATTGTTTCTATAAGCGTCTCAAGCAACGCCTCATCACACCTAGCAACCTGCTGTAGTAACATCTTATCACACCTAGCAACCTGCTGTAGTAACATCTTATCACACCTAGCAACCTGCTGTAGTAACATCTTATCACACCTAGCAACCTGCTGTAGTAACATCTTATCATCACACCTAGCAACCTGCTGTAGTAACATCTTATCACACCTAGCAACCTGCTGTAGTAACATCTTATCACACCTAGCAACCTGCTGTAGTAACATCTTATCACACCTAGCAACCTGCTGTAGTAACATCTCATCACACCTAGCAACCTGCTGTAGTAACATCTTATCACACCTAGCAACCTGCTGTAGTAACATCTTATCACCCTAGCAACCTGCTGTAGTAACATCTTATCATCACACCTAGCAACCTGCTGTAGTAACATCTTATCACACCTAGCAACCTGCTGTAGTAACATCTCATCACACCTAGCAACCTGCTGTAGTAACATCTTATCATCACACCTAGCAACCTGCTGTAGTAACATCTTATCACACCTAGCAACCTGCTGTAGTAACATCTTATCACACCTAGCAACCTGCTGTAGTAACATCTCATCACACCTAGCAACCTGCTGTAGTAACATCTTATCACACCTAGCAACCTGCTGTAGTAACATCTTATCACCCTAGCAACCTGCTGTAGTAACATCTTATCATCACACCTAGCAACCTGCTGTAGTAACATCTTATCACACCTAGCAACCTGCTGTAGTAACATCTTATCATCACACCTAGCAACCTGCTGTAGTAACATCTCATCACACCTAGCAACCTGCTGTAGTAACATCTCATCACACCTAGCAACCTGCTGTAGTAACATCTCATCACACCTAGCAACCTGCTGTAGTAACATCTTATCACACCTAGCAACCTGCTGTAGTAACATCTTATCACACCTAGCAACCTGCTGTAGTAACATCTTATAACCCTAGCAACCTGCTGTAGTAACATCTTATAATCACCCCTAGCAACCTGCTGTAGTAACATCTTATCATCACACCTAGCAACCTGCTGTAGTAACATCTTATCACACCTAGCAACCTGCTGTAGTAACATCTTATCACCCTAGCAACCTGCTGTAGTAACATCTTATAATCACCCCTAGCAACCTGCTGTAGTAACATCTTATCACACCTAGCAACCTGCTGTAGTAACATCTTATCACACCTAGCAACCTGCTGTAGTAACATCTTATAATCACCCCTAGCAACCTGCTGTAGTAACATCTTATCACACCTAGCAACCTGCTGTAGTAACATCTTATCACACCTAGCAACCTGCTGTAGTAACATCTTATCACACCTAGCAACCTGCTGTAGTAACATCTCATCACACCTAGCAACCTGCTGTAGTAACATCTCATCACACCTAGCAACCTGCTGTAGTAACATCTCATCACACCTAGCAACCTGCTGTAGTAACATCTTATCACACCTAGCAACCTGCTGTAGTAACATCTTATCACACCTAGCAACCTGCTGTAGTAACATCTTATCACACCTAGCAACCTGCTGTAGTAACATCTCATCACACCTAGCAACCTGCTGTAGTAACATCTTATAATCACACCTAGCAACCTGCTGTAGTAACATCTTATCACACCTAGCAACCTGCTGTAGTAACATCTTATCACACCTAGCAACCTGCTGTAGTAACATCTGTAGTAACATCTTATCACACCTAGCAACCTGCTGTAGTAACATCTTATCACACCTAGCAACCTGCTGTAGTAACATCTTATCACACCTAGCAACCTGCTGTAGTAACATCTTATCACACCTAGCAACCTGCTGTAGTAACATCTTATCACACCTAGCAACCTGCTGTAGTAACATCTTATCACCCTAGCAACCTGCTGTAGTAACATCTGATCACCCTAGCAACCTGCTGTAGTAACATCTGATCACCCTAGCAACCTGCTGTAGTAACATCTTATCATCACACCTAGCAACCTGCTGTAGTAACATCTGTAGTAACCTCTTATCATCACACCTAGCAACCTGCTGTAGTAACATCTTATCACACCTAGCAACCTGCTGTAGTAACATCTTATCACACCTAGCAACCTGCTGTAGTAACATCTTATCACACCTAGCAACCTGCTGTAGTAACATCTTATCACACCTAGCAACCTGCTGTAGTAACATCTTATCACACCTAGCAACCTGCTGTAGTAACATCTTATCACACCTAGCAACCTGCTGTAGTAACATCTTATCACACCTAGCAACCTGCTGTAGTAACATCTTATCACACCTAGCAACCTGCTGTAGTAACATCTTATCACCCTAGCAACCTGCTGTAGTAACATCTTATCACCCTAGCAACCTGCTGTAGTAACATCTTATCATCACACCTAGCAACCTGCTGTAGTAACATCTCATCACACCTAGCAACCTGCTGTAGTAACATCTCATCACACCTAGCAACCTGCTGTAGTAACATCTTATCATCACACCTAGCAACCTGCTGTAGTAACATCTTATCACACCTAGCAACCTGCTGTAGTAACATCTTATCACACCTAGCAACCTGCTGTAGTAACATCTTATCACCCTAGCAACCTGCTGTAGTAACATCTTATCATCACACCTAGCAACCTGCTGTAGTAACATCTTATCACACCTAGCAACCTGCTGTAGTAACATCTTATCACACCTAGCAACCTGCTGTAGTAACATCTCATCACACCTAGCAACCTGCTGTAGTAACATCTTATCACACCTAGCAACCTGCTGTAGTAACATCTTATCATCACACCTAGCAACCTGCTGTAGTAACATCTTATTATCACACCTAGCAACCTGCTGTAGTAACATCTTATCACACCTAGCAACCTGCTGTAGTAACATCTCATCACACCTAGCAACCTGCTGTAGTAACATCTTATCACACCTAGCAACCTGCTGTAGTAACATCTTATCACCCTAGCAACCTGCTGTAGTAACATCTTATCACACCTAGCAACCTGCTGTAGTAACATCTTATCACACCTAGCAACCTGCTGTAGTAACATCTTATCACACCTAGCAACCTGCTGTAGTAACATCTTATCACACCTAGCAACCTGCTGTAGTAACATCTTATCACCCTAGCAACCTGCTGTAGTAACATCTTATCACACCTAGCAACCTGCTGTAGTAACATCTTATCACCCTAGCAACCTGCTGTAGTAACATCTTATCACCCTAGCAACCTGCTGTAGTAACATCTTATCATCACACCTAGCAACCTGCTGTAGTAACATCTCATCACACCTAGCAACCTGCTGTAGTAACATCTCATCACACCTAGCAACCTGCTGTAGTAACATCTTATCATCACACCTAGCAACCTGCTGTAGTAACATCTTATCACACCTAGCAACCTGCTGTAGTAACATCTTATCACACCTAGCAACCTGCTGTAGTAACATCTTATCACCCTAGCAACCTGCTGTAGTAACATCTTATCATCACACCTAGCAACCTGCTGTAGTAACATCTTATCACACCTAGCAACCTGCTGTAGTAACATCTCATCACACCTAGCAACCTGCTGTAGTAACATCTCATCACACCTAGCAACCTGCTGTAGTAACATCTTATCACATCTAGCAACCTGCTGTAGTAACATCTCATCACACCTAGCAACCTGCTGTAGTAACATCTCATCACACCTAGCAACCTGCTGTAGTAACATCTCATCACACCTAGCAACCTGCTGTAGTAACATCTCATCACACCTAGCAACCTGCTGTAGTAACATCTTATCACACCTAGCAACCTGCTGTAGTAACATCTTATCACACCTAGCAACCTGCTGTAGTAACATCTCATCACACCTAGCAACCTGCTGTAGTAACATCTCATCACACCTAGCAACCTGCTGTAGTAACATCTTATCACACCTAGCAACCTGCTGTAGTAACATCTTATCACACCTAGCAACCTGCTGTAGTAACATCTTATCACACCTAGCAACCTGCTGTAGTAACATCTCATCACACCTAGCAACCTGCTGTAGTAACATCTCATCACACCTAGCAACCTGCTGTAGTAACATCTCATCACACCTAGCAACCTGCTGTAGTAACATCTTATCACACCTAGCAACCTGCTGTAGTAACATCTCATCACACCTAGCAACCTGCTGTAGTAACATCTCATCACACCTAGCAACCTGCTGTAGTAACATCTTATCACACCTAGCAACCTGCTGTAGTAACATCTCATCACACCTAGTAACCTGCTGTAGTAACATCTCATCACACCTAGCAACCTGCTGTAGTAACATCTCATCACACCTAGCAACCTGCTGCAGTAACATCTCATCACACCTAGCAACCTGCTGTAGTAACATCTTATCACACCTAGCAACCTGCTGTAGTAACATCTCATCACACCTAGCAACCTGCTGTAGTAACATCTCATCACACCTAGCAACCTGCTGTAGTAACATCTCATCACACCTAGCAACCTGCTGTAGTAACATCTCATCACACCTAGCAACCTGCTGTAGTAACATCTTATCCACTTAACACATTGGGTGCCAAACACGGTCTGAACCGTGTTTGCACAGAGTAGCGCTTCGGTGCCGAACACGGTCTGAACCGTGTTTGCACAGAGTAGCGCTTCGGTGCCGAACACGGTCTGAACCCTGTTTGTACAGAGTAGCGCTTCGGTGCCGAACACGGTCTGAACCCTGTTTTCAGTCTTTTTTGTTTTTTTCCACACGGGAGGGGCTGAAGCAGCTCTGGAATCACCCACGGTGATTCTGAGAAGGAAGGGCCTTATAGATCACCGTGCCAAAAACATGGCTCCCCATCCGCTTCCGTTCTATCTCCTTCTCTAAAACCCCTATAACTCCGAAACTTTTTTACGTTTGGGAAAACGGCTCATTTTGTATGCGCGATCGCTGCGCCATTTGTGACCCACGTGAAAGCTGTTATCGTTCCAGGCGTTAGCCAGGACCATCGTGCACAATGCACGCATGCTTTGTTTGGAATGCTCGTCGTGGAGTCTGCAGCTTAAACAGCGCCGCGCAGCTCAACGGTGAGATCTATGGCACCGAATGTAATCTGTTATTATGAAATTCTGGCACTGAATGTGTTAAACACCAGTATCATTATTGTGGGGAAAGCTTTCGCAGAAAATTGCAGATTGACAACTCACACTATTTTCAGCTTAAGCTTTCTCCACAATGACAGACACTAGTATAGGGTCAACCATATAGGGTTTAAGACTTAAACCCTATATGGTTGACCGGTGTCCACGGTACACAGTCGTACAACAAAGCATTAATCATGCTTAACCACCACTTAAACTTTAAGTGGTTAAGCCTGATTAATGCTTTGTTGTACGACTGTGACGTGCACAGAAAATAGCAGATCTACAAGCTCACAGCTTGTAGATGTGACACCACGTGACGCTTGTAGCTGTAGATGGAGACCCCCCACCCTGACAAGCACTTGAACTTGAGGCATTACATTTAGTTTGACTCAGTTCCACAGATACTATTATGAAAATAGCAGATCTACAAGCAGCGTTGCGAGGCGTTTTGAGCTTGTAGATTGGCTATTTAATATAGGATGAAGGTAAACCCAGAACCTTAAAGAATTAGCACCAGACAGATGTAGATGTGAAGTCGTGGTACAGAGGACATTGTACTGTATGCTGTAAGAGAGGATGAGACAGATGAGATACTAGACGTGGCCATGAAATATATTTTGATGGGAGGTGGAACATGAAGAAGATTATTGACTCTTGATTCTGGAGAAGAGAGGGCAGCTTAAAGGAGCACACAGCTTAAAGGAGCATCTCCATGTCATTGGTCCTCACTAATGTTCATTATAAGATGCCACCGTTTCTGTCTAAACTCACTCCGTGTCTCAGAGGAGGCCTCTGTGGACAGTTCGACTGGTGTAATAGGCTCTATGCACAGCAGTGTTGATTTTGACAGCAAAGTTTGATATAGTCTTAGTCATAGTCTTTTGAATAACATTCCATTTAGTTTTAGTCATATTTTAGTCGTCTGAAATGTTTTAGTCAACTCAAGTGTCGACTCAAGTGTATGTTGGTGGTGCCTTGATGGCGTCGTAATGGCTGATTTTACACTTGGTTGCATGCCGAAAATAGACGATGTACAAGCTCACAACGCGTCGCAGCGCGACGCGTTGTGAGCTTGTAGATCTGCTATTTTCAGAGCGCAACACCCGAACGCAACCGAACATAAAATGACTTGTCTTTTAGTTCTACTGGATCTCTTCTCCACTAGTCCCTCACTAACATTTTAGTCTAGATTTTATTTGTTGACAAAATTGTCAATATATTTAGTCTTAGTTTTAGTCATCATAGCTTAGTTTTTATTTAGTTTTCGTCAGTGAGAAAACGTAGTCGACGAACAATTTTCGTCATAGTTTTAGTCGACGAAATCAACACTGATGCGCAGCACAGCAGCCATATTGGAAAGAAAATTGGGCCTCTTCCTTACTTCTTAGTACCACTGATACTAATGAAGGCTCTGTTCCATTCTGGTCAAACAGAGTCAGGGTGTTGATTTTGTGCATGTCGGCTCACTGGAAACACTCTGTTACACCAGCGGGTCTCAAAGTTTGGTCCAGGGACCCTCATGGTTCTTTGAGGGGGTTCTGAATGTCTCCTTACGGGTGTGTGTAACTCTGAGAGTGTACAAATTAGAACCAAATGGACCCGACCCGTGACCATGTCCATGGCATTTGGTTCCATTTTTACACTCTCAGAAATGGGTGAAGACTGAAGACACATTTGTCTTGAGATTACATAGTCTTGTCTTCTGGCGTAATACTTGACCTACAACTAGTAGTGGTGCAGAGGACATTGTACTGTATACCAGGGGTCTTCAACAGGGGGTCCGGGACCCCTAGGGGGTCCTCAGTGTTACTACAGGGGGTCCACCAAATCTGTGTGTGATATGATTTTTTTTTTCCTTATCCACTTGAACCCTAGCATCCCTTTTCTGAGGAGAACTTTAACCAAAAATAGCAGATCTACAAGCTCACAACGCCTCGCGCTGCGAGGCGTTGTGAGCTTGTAGATCTGCTATTTTTGGCAAAGAGGTATCTGTGTAGAGGGAAACATGAGCAGACCAAGTAAACAAAAAAAGTTGAATCTGAAACACAATTGTATACAATATATAGGGGGTCCCTGCTTCATCTCTCTCTCAGCTAGGGGCTGGCCTGAAAACGTTGAAGACCCCTGCTGTATACTGTATACTGAAGACACATTTGTCTTGAGATTACATAGTCTTGTCTTCTGGCATAATACTTGACCTACAACTTTTCCTTACAAAGATGACTTTCTGCTGGCTCACTGGCATTCCAGCAGCACTGTACTGAGTCTAGGCCACATTCATGGGTCGAATAGAATGAAGCCATTGATGAGTCCGTGGTGAGAGCCAGTCATTGTTTCATGTGTCTTCAGCTACAGGCCTGTCACAATCATTACATAATTGCCTAATCGCAATGATTTGAGATCTGCTACTTTTGATGCTTTTGTGTGATGCTGTTAGTATGATCTGATCAAGTAGGGCGTTAATTTACGTTGAAAAAGAATATGGACATGAGAGAAGTTTTATAATCAATTACATCAGTTAGTCGTATCAACCGCTGAAGCTTTGTTTTATATTTATTCGTACAACAAGTGTCATGCGAAAATAGGCGATATACACAACACGATGCATTGTGAGCATCGCGTTCTGAGCTTGTAGATAGGCTATTTCGGAAAATGATTGGGGGGGGGGGGGTTATTCTTCCCCAAAATCAAACATTTTGCTGTACAGTATTAACTTTTTTCTATCTATAAAATCTACCAGTTTCAAAAACTCTTGCTGGAACTGGATCTGGATCTCTTTTGTCTTAAGTTCAGCTGTAAAACTTTTGGAGATAGCTTCTGTGTGTGTGTGTGTGTGTGTGTGTGTGTGTGTGTGTGTGTGTGTGTGTGTGTGTGTGTGTGTGTGTGTGTGTGTGTGTGTGCGTGTGTGCGTGTGCGTGTGTGTGTGGTTACGTTATTGATGCAACATTATTTTAACTTTTTTTTCTCTACCTCAAAGTAGGAAACATGCCCTCCAGTTACAGTAAACAAAGCATTCTAGCTTCTGGGAACTAATTGATCGAGCTGCCAGGTCTACTGAACAAGCCAAGCAAGAGAATATCTTGTCTCACAGTTTCACATTGAGCATTAGGTTTGAACGTTAATGTACTGTCGTGCACTTTGACTACACTTATATCTCTACATCAGTTAAAAGCTCATGCTAATTCCGAGGCAGTTCTGTAGTTGACCTTGTAGGGTGGGGGTGATGCAACTTTGATGATGGAGAGGGCCACTATATTTCCACACTCACTCCAGAGGGCCACATTGCATATACTGTCTCTCCGTATTTTAACGTTTTTCTGCATTCTATGTCACACAAAAGTAGCAAAAATAGCCGATCTAACAAGCTCAAAACGCGTCGCAGCTCGACGCGTTTTGAGCTTGTAGATCGGCTATTTTTGCTATGTTTTAATTGAATTGCAAATGCATTTTTTTTTAAATGTTTCATCCCGCGATTTTTGTAACCCATTTTTTTCACCCGGTGCCAATTTCCTAAGTGATCCTGGGCGCTACACCAGCCCTACACCAGCGCTACACCATTCCCCCACAGCCAGGGAGGCCAGGGCCGAGCTCATGCTTCCGTCAGTGAGAGCCCACTGACCTTCTTGTCACCTGACAGGGGGGCGTTTCCCTGGTAGGACGTAGCGCGTGGAAGGAACACGTTATTCCAACCAGTTCCCTTTCCCTCCATCAGGCGCCCCGGCTGACCAGGGGGAGGCAGTATAGTGACCAGGATTACTGCATGTTTTTGTGAGGGTATTAACTACCCTAGGAGACACGGGGAGAACATGCAAACTCCACACAGAGTAGGCCCTTTCACCAACCCCACCTAGGGTAAATGCATTTAGTTATACTTATGTTAACTTTATGAACTTAAATACAAATACATTGGACATAAAAAAGACAACAGAATTTTAATACTAGTCATTAAGCTACTAATATAGACTGAAGTAATTAAAGCGGGTCATGTTTATGATGTTTGCATGTTTGGAATTGTAACAGCTGAAATCAATAATATATCAGCGTTCCGATATTAACCTGCGGGCGCCGCATTAAGTGAGTATGGGGCCGCATGTGGCCCCCGGGCCGCCAGTTGCCCATGTATGTTGTAGGGCATGCTGGACCTCACAGCCGTTTGCTAAGAAATGCTCTGCTCATCCTGACGGCCTTGAACCAGGGGTCTTCAGATGTTTCAGACCAAGGACCACTTAGCTGAGAGAGAGATGAAGCAGGGACCCCCCGCTACATCAAATTGTGTTTCAGATTAAACCTTTTCATAGATTTCATAGATAGCTTCATAGACTTGTTTGACAGCACTATCATCACTGTTGTGGACAATAATGTTTGTTTGTTTGTTTGCAAACATTATTAGTTTATGACTTTGACAGGGGCCAGTTTCGAATTGCATTCTTTTAGGGCAGTTTTGAAAGTGAGTAGGGTTTTACTCTCCTTGACTGCTTTTGGTAGGGCATTCCACATTGCTGTTGCATAGCAGGAGAATGAATTCAACCCCTTGTTTTGTGCCAAATCTGGGTTGGACGTGATCAGTGGAGCTACCTCTGGTGTTGTGATCGTGGACTTCATTTACGTTCGTGAAATACTTTTGACAGATACAGGGGTATCTTAACGTTGTGGTGTATCTTGTAGACCAGGCCCATTCATTGCAAGTTGCCGTACTCTGTCCTCAACCCTGAGCCATCCGACCTTAACAAAAATGAGCCTTACCAGTTTGTTTTAGGATGTCTCTGTACTTGGTCTGCTCCTTTTCCCCTCTACACCGAATCTCCAAGCAACAGACAGCATATTGGGTATCAGGGACAAGGGGCTAGCATCCGGCTTGTAAATTGAGGCTGTATAGGTTCAGTTCAGTTCATATGAATGGCCTGTAGTCTCGCTGTTTCACCCCTGCTGCTTGCAGAAGCAATTAGGCTCTATTCAAGCGGATGGGTTTTTGCATGATCTTTACACTTGATTTTATTACCTTAATAAACATGGTCATAAATACTATATGCTTCCTTTCGCTAGTTTAAAGTCTTCTTTCAATCACCATGACATGTGTTTTGGTAAATTATGGTCCCATGTATTTAAAAATGAATGATAAAGTAGGGTATATTTCTAGGGTTTCTACTGGTTCTACCGGGTGAAGACCCGCCCTCGCTGCGGTTTCAGCCAATAGCATTCATTTCTGTTTGCATTTTGGGACCGGACATAGAAAGATGGCAGATTTGAAATCGCTGCAAAACTAGGCTTCATTTACGGCCTGTAGAAACGGTCTATGATCAGGGACTCTACTAGGGTTCATGTGGTTAAAACGCCCCATGGGTCTGTGGGATGCAACAAGCCACATTCAACCATATCAACCTCACCTCTCATTTTACTACCACCGTGTGTGTGTGTGTGTGTGTGTGTGTGTGTGTGTGTGTGTGTGTGTGTGTGTGTGTGTGTGTGTGTGTGTGTGTGTGTGTGTGTGTGTGTGTGTGTGTGTGTGTGTGTGTGTGTGTGTGTGTGTGTGTGTTACTATACTTGCGAGGACCAAGTATAGTAGAATTTGAAGAAATATACATTGTGAGGACCGTTTTCCTGGTCCTCACAAGACTGGATGGATGTTTTATAGTTAAAAGAAACATTTTTTAGAGATAAGTTTACAATTAGAAAAACATTCAGGTCAGTATTAGACATTTAGAGGTTAGGTTTAGGGATTGGAATTACAGTTAAACATGATTTATACTTAGTTGCACGCCAGTGTCATGCACCGAAAAATAGCTGATCTATAAGCTCACAACGCGTCGTGCTGCGACGCGTTGCCCATGTATGTTGTAGGGCATGCTGGACCTCACAGCCGTTTGCTAAGAAATGCTCTGCTCAGTCTCTGTGGGTGGCCTCCTGGCCGGGCTCCTCCTTCGTCTCACCAGGTCCAGGACCTGAGCGCTGTACCAGATCCTCTGCACCATCCCGATCCAAACATTTCCTTCTGGAAATATATATATATATATTATTTTAATGAGATTTTTTTTTACTCAAATCTGTGCTTCTGGGGGTCCCTGCAACAAAATATTTTGAGATGGGGGTCGGGGGCCAATTACATATAATTTTGGGGGTCCTTGACATGAAAAGGTTTGAGCATCACTGATATAGAAACGTATGTTTGTCAGAATACTGTTGGGATTTAGTAGCGATTTTTTAGAATCGGCTTCAGGTCTTAATGGGCTAAATAAACATTGTCTGTGTTGTCCAAAACTGTTACTTTACAGGATTCAAATTCAAAAGTAGCAAACGTAGCAGATCTACTTGTAAGCTCTGCTATTTTTTGATACATTTGTGTGACGCTGTAGTATGATCAAGTAGGGTGTTAATTTGCGAAAATACACAACAAGTTAGAATATGGAGATCCCTGGCACAAAACATTTTCAAATAGGGGTCCGCAGCCAAATATATATCAATTTAGTGGTCCTTGGCATGAAAAAGGTTGAAAACCACTGCTATGGGGGATTTGCTTAAGCATTCCCTGAATATATGCTTAGCAGGCTGCTGCGACAAAATTCAGGGAATATTCTCCCAAGAGTGGAGCTTTAACACCAAGCTTGACTGTATTCCATTTGTTGCAATCAATGGTTAAATCTACTTTGACGTGAGTGTTTCTGATTGAAATAGTTGTGGGCAGTGGTGGAAAAAGTACTCAAATTCTTTACTTAAGTAAAAGTACCAATACTGCAATATAAAAATACTCTGTTACAAGTAAAAGTCCCAAATAAAACATTTACTTGAGTAAAAGTACAACATTATTGGCATCAAAATGTACTTAAAGTACCAAAAGTAAAAGTACTAAATATTTGAAAATAGCCGATCTACAAGCTCACAACGCGTCGCGATGCGACGCGTTGTAAGCTTGTAGATCTGCTATTTTCAAATAGCCTATGTATAAAATAGGGCTAAAGTGGTTAATGTATGTTTCATTATATCATAGTTTATATCTGAAAAGTAACTAGTACTAAAGTTTTCAAATAATTGTAGTGGAGTAAAGGTACAATATTTGCCTCTGAGATGTAGTGGAGTAGAAGTAAAAGTATTGGAAATTGGAAATACTCAACTTAAGTACAAATACCTCAAAATTATACTTAAGTACAGTACTTAAGTAAATGTACTTAGTTACTTTCCACCACTGGTGGGGTCCATGGGCCTTGAGGATTGTTTGAAATATATACGCTAGCGGTCCCAAAAGCTCCAAAAGTGTTTGAGAAGCGGTGCTTTACACAATCAGAAGGATTAGTGTTAATGAGGCAGCTAGCGTTTGGTTGGGTGTGGGCTCTAGGAGCACAGCGGTCCAGAATTAGAGCTCTATCTGTGTGTGCTGTGCTGTGTGGGGACTGGCCTGGAATAACAAGTCCATTCCCCCCCGCTCAGCACACACACACACAGAGGCCCTGTTCCACCAAAAACAACTTTGGTTCTAGAACTGGTTTCCGTTCTAGATTCTTTGGAACGTTATTGCTTTCACGGAACCGCGGCCACAAACCGGCCCGCCTTTTCCACCAGTTTTAACCCATTAAGACCGGGAACGCATCTGTGTCACTTTGTCATTTGAGCTAAAAAGCATTATTTTACACTTGTAGATCTGCTATTTTTGAAAATGTGTGCAAATCTTTGAATATATATATTCTTTTAAAGCGAACATTAACTCAAATCTTTGCTTCTGGGGGGTCCCTGGAACAAAATATTTTGAGGTGGGGGTCCGCGGCCAAATTCATATCATTTTGGGGGTCCTTGACATGAAAAAGTTTGAAAACCACTGATATAGAAACATACGTTTTTCAGAAAACCTTTAGTCAGAACCATTGTGATTGGGGGCGGTATAGCTGAATGGTTAGAGAGCCCGCCTGCATGGGATAGCCTTTTTCGCTTGCTTATGCCATTGTTTATATGACTTCAACATCTTCCAACCATGTAGAATAGTGACACGCCCACTTTGGTTCCCAGTTCAGGGCTAGAAAAAACAAGTATTTTTGTGGTTCCAGTTACGAACCAACTTTTTAGGGTTCTGAGACCAATTCATTGTCAGTGGAAACACTCTGAACTGGTGCAAAATTAGCCATTAGCCAATTTGAATATAGGATTTTGTGCTGTTGCAGTTTTTGTTTACAACATAAATGTAATTTGTATTTATTATGCTCTTACGTTCTATGCCAAAAACACAGTAGAATACATGAATCTGTTTGTATGACAGGTAATTGTCAAGTAAAACGATGGTGACGGCTCTAGTTGTTAGGGAACATGGAGACTGGCGTATAGAATGTTGACGCTTGGTAACTAAACACAGTGCATGTTGAAGGTTTGCTTCTCATCATCAGGTGCGTCTGTAGCTTTAGGCTCTGCTGCTTCTCTGAACAAGAAGCAGAGGCTACAACTGAACACTTCAAAGAGAAACAACATAACACACACACACACACACACACACACACACACACACACACACACACACACACACACACTCATCACCATATATAACATACACATATTTGCTGTTAGAAATACCAGTTACATGTCATGTAGGCAAGGATAGCTTTGTGTCGATTATTTTGAAACAGTGAACAAGCAATTATTTTTCAGGATTTTGCAGTCTCTTGGTATAAACCTTCGGGGGACAAATAGCAGCCATTTTTCAAAAAGAAATAGTAAATAGTATACAAAAAGCAGCTGTTAAAACAAAAACGTGTTTAAAAGTTGCTGCTCCGTTCATCACTGTTGCCATGTCTGCTTATTATAAGTGACTTTGGGCTTGTTTTCCCTTTGAAGTCGATTGTAAATAACGGTAGTTGCGGATTTTTTTGGTTGTTGTTGGGCTCGTTTCTAAAGTGTAGTTGCTTATTTGGGCTTGTTTCCTAATGTTGTTTAAGCCTGTGGTTCTCAAACATTTTCATGTCAAGAACCCCCCACATTAATATGTATTTGACCGCGGACCCCCATTTGAAAATATTTTGTGCCAGGGACAAGATTACAAGATTTTAAGAAATTATTCAAAATATTTATTTGAAATATTTACTTTTTCCTTGAAAATAGCAGATCTACAAGCTCACAACGCGTCACAACACATTTTCAAATAGCCCGGTAAAACCGTGTGGGATCGTGTGGCCTAGTCATGTGGGCTTGTTTTTGTAGACCTGGTTGCTTATTTCTCTTGCAAAATCTGGCAACACTCACTGCCATTCATATGTACAGTAGTTCTACGTCTGAGGTCAACTCGGTACAGATAGTAGTGATTAATAGTCCTTAAAGGTGGTTGTATTCCATTGTGTATTCCATGGGACGCGTTCACTCTCATCTCTGTTTTCAAAGACTGAATCCATACAGGGACATAAGCTGTGTTATGTCCCTCAGACAGAGATTGTCATGCTTACAGGAATGCAGGTCTTTGTTATGGTCACTGAAACATTTATAGAGGAGCAGTAACATGATATGTGTCTGGCCTACATTGATTCACACTGTGTGTACGTACCTTATATTACACTAAACGCTATGGTTACCGCCACATGAGCGCATGAGGAGGACACACTGGTGCAAGAAGTAGTCCCATTTTTATCAATACCACAACTATAGAAATACTGTTACATGTAAACAGTCCTGCTTGCAACATTTTACTTAAAAGTATTGTTCACCCAAAAAATACTTATTTTCTATCAATTACACCCCCATGAAAGCCTTGAATTCATGGAGATTTTTTTTATCGCATTCCTAAGCCAATAATTCAATGACTGGCGGAAAGATGCTAATGTCTCCGAGACGTAAAGACTCAAAGTTGAGTCTCCTACCGGAGCCACCGCCGGTCATGAAATTATTGGCTTAGGAATGCGGCAAAAACAAAAAAAAGTAATCGATAGAAAAAAAGTCATTTTGGGGGTGAACTATACCTTTAAAGTAGCACTATGTAACTTTCCTCTTCTATCCTGGATTTGAACCCGGTTTCTTGCACAAGTACTGAATTTGTTTTTACCATTGAGCTAATAGAGCTTGCCTGCTTGCTCAGGGGATAAATTGAATCTTGACCATCAGGCTAACATTTGTGTCAGATCCTGTGTGACACAGGATCTGACACGAATTTTAACCTGATGGTCAAGATTCAATTTCAGGCTGTGTCTAGGTGACACATGACCTTTGACACGATCTAAATGTCTCAATAGAAGAGCAGGGAGACACAATACAACCACCCCAATTGTATAAGTTATATTGTATTAGCATACTCTGACTACCATACATACATATCATATATTTTATTCATTAACAAAACGTTACAATAGTGCTGCTTTAATATGTGTGTTGTATTAATAATCTAAATCTACATAGTAACTAAGCTGTCAAATATTTGTTGAAATATTTGCCTCTGATTTAGAAAAGTTTTGGGGGAAAAGGAAATACTTTAGGAAAATAAAACTACCTCACAATTGAGACAAGTGTCTCAGAGGAGGGCTGTGGACAGTTCAGAAACCCGCCTACCAGTGACATCATCGATTGGGGATTCAAGCTGATAGAAACTGCAGGATTTCTATTCCTGGAAAGTTAGCATGCTATAATAGAAGTCAATGTTCTCACAAAAAAACCCTGCCTAATGATGATGTCACTGGTAGCCGGGTTTCTGAAGTGTCCACAGCCCTCCTATGAGACACAGATCGAGTGGGGAAAAATGTATCATTTTATCATGAGAATTAGTGAGGACCAATTATATGAAGATAGGGTGAAAATGTGTGAAGTCGACCTTCAAGTGTGGTACAATTATAGATTCTACATTCAAGATTTTTTTAGTTTTTCATTGATTTATTGATTGATTACTTGTTAACATGCTTATTAACAGTGCAGGTAGTACAGTCAAAGGTTTTTCTAAATGCGAGAGGCTATATCATCATAATGGCTCCGCTGTCACGCCGCAGTGTGTCTACGTAGGTGGTGCACCTCCTACTGGCTCCACTGTGACACTGCAGTGTGTCTACGTAGGTGGTGCACCTCCTACTGGCTCCACTGTGACACTGCAGTGTGTCTACGTAGGTGGTGCACCTCCTACTGGCTCCGCTGTCATGCCACAGTGGATCTACAAACAGTAGGTGGTGCACCTCTTTTCCCTCCCGGCTTTGCCCTGGTTGGCTCCCACACCGTCCGTTTGCTCGCCGCTGGTTCCAGGTGCCTGAGGCAGTGCCCTACCCGCAAGATGCCCCCCTGTAGAGGACCACATTTCTGATGTGGTCCGTCCATGTGACCAGTGCGTTAGGGTCCATGTCTCAGCCCCATACAGCAGTACTGACTCCACTGTGAGGGTCCATGTCTCAGCCCCATACAGCAGTACTGACTCCACTGTGAGGGTCCATGTCTCAGCTCCATACAGCAGTACTGACTCCACTGTGAGGGACCATGTCTCAGCTCCATACAGCAGTACTGACTCCACTGTGAGGGTCCATGTCTCAGCCCCCATACAGCAGTACTGACTCCACTGTGAGGGTCCATGTCTCAGCCCCATACAGCAGTACTGACTCCACTGTGAGGGTCCATGTCTCAGCCCCATACAGCACAGTACTGACTCCACTGTGAGGGTCCATGTCTCAGCCCCATACAGCAGTACTGACTCCACTGTGAGGGTCCATGTGTCAGCTCCATACAGCAGTACTGACTCCACTGTGAGGGTCATGTCTCAGCTCCATACAGCAGTACTGACTCCACTGTGAGGGTCCATGTCTCAGCCCCATACAGCAGTACTGACTCCACTGTGAGGGTCCATGTCTCAGCCCCATACAGCAGTACTGACTCCACTGTGAGGGTCCATGTCTCAGCCCCCATACAGCAGTACTGACTCCACTGTGAGGGTCCATGTCTCATGTGACTAGTGCCATTCTTAGCATTCTTCTGTAAACTCCATCCAGGGTATTTTCCTGCTGTTCTGTGAGGGTCCATGTCTCAGCCCCATACAGCAGTACTGACTCCACTCTGAGACAGAGCCAATATATATCAGCATTATTAGTGTGGTTGCCCAACAGGGCAACCAGACTATAGTACTCTATAGCTTTCTTCCACTTCAAGATAAACAATATTTCGAACCGCATCTCCTCCCACAGTTTTTATCCCCTAATGTTGTGCCATATATCAAAATGACCGTCTAAATCGGGAATCGTGCGCTTGTATTTTGCTAAGAGATTGGTTAAATAGTTTAATTGATATTGATTTATTAGTGCATTAAATTCACCCATCCACTTTAATGGAAAAGTGAAAAAACTCAAATTCAAGTATTTCTTTCTCAGAAACCGTAAGAGCTAGAGTTACCAGATTTGGAGGGAAAATTCATAATATTGTCCGAAATTAATGAAAAAAATATCACACCATTCGGCCTCATGGTGGCGCTATAACAGCCCCCTTTACCTTTTGGCCTGTAACTCTTGAACCGTAGGTCCGAAAATCAAAATTTCTTTTCACCTGGATTCCTTGGGTCACTACGCATCTCCCCATATAGGCCACGCCCATTTGCGTCAGGATAGATTTTTTGATATTGATTTATTTCTGCATTAAATTTCCCCATCCACTTTAATGGGAATTGCAAAAACTCCCATTCAAGTATTTTTTTCTCGGAAACCGTAAGGGCTACAGTTACAAGATTTGGAGGGGAGGTTAATAGTTTTTTGAAAAATTATTATGAAAATAATCACACCAGTCGGCCACATGGTGGCGCTATAACAGCCCCCTTTACCTTTTGGCCTATAACTCTTGAACCGTAGGTCGTAAAATCAAAATTTATTTTTCCCTGGATTCCTTGGGTCACGACGCATCTTCCCATATAGGCCACGCCCATTTGCGTCAGGATAGATTTTCCGCCATTTTGAATTTTCTTCAAAACACACTTTTTGCTCCTTTTCCTTCAATTTTTTTCCAAATCTCACACAAATCGGTACACGTGATCTATGGACCCATGCGATAAACCTATCCAAGCGGCATTTTGATAGTCCGTACCGTCCGTCCGTAAATGGCTTAGCGGGAGGGGCCCGTTTGACCAAAAATGCCATAAATCACGAACGAAACGTCCGGTCAATCCCACATTTGAATCACATGTCGAGGGTGCTATACTAAACCAATCCCCAGAAGCATTTCCACTTTGATCCATAGGGGGCGCCACGAATGCTCGAAATGTAACCGTTTGATGCAAAAACATGATTTTTGGGGGATCGATCCTCTCAAAATGAAACGCAGGCGATCTCAGGAGTGACGTGACGATGTAATTGGCGCAGTCTCCGACGGTATTCCTCCCGGCGTATTACTGGAGTCCCGACGGCGTCGGCGCAACCACACTCTGCAATTTCCCCGGAATTGCGACGCGTCTAGTTGTTATTATTATAGTCCATACTGTCCCCGGACCTGACGCTTGTTTCACGCGCATGGTCTGGCAACACCGGAGCCATGATCTGAGACGGAGCACCTACCTACCTAACCTCTTGCCCATCGGCTATTTTTTACTATTTAGGATTTTTAGTTTTTTGTGTGTGTGTGTGTGTGAGAAAGTGAAAATAGTTGAAGGACTACTTCACCCATTTTCAACTTGTCTTCATATAATTCGTCCTCACTAATGCTCATTATAATATGGGACCAATTATGTCCACCCCGCCCCCGTGTGTGGACGACACTCATGTGCGTGTGATGTCATGTCATGTGATGTGTGTGTGTGTGTGTGTGTGTGTGTGTGTGTGTGTGTGTGTGCGGTCACAGATGGGTTACAACTCCCATCAGCCATCTGGTAGGTGTGGAAACTCTTCTTGTCTGTGTGTCTTTTGTGAAGTGTGTGTGTGTGTGTGTGTGTGTGTGTGTGTGTGTGTGTGTGTGTGTGTGTGTGTGTGTGTGTGTGTGTGTGTGTGTGTGTGTGTGTGTGTGTGAGAGAGTCTCTTGTGAAAGACAGACTCAAACAATGGCGTCCCGTCAGCATTGTCTGCCGGGGGGGGGGGGGGGGGACAGCACAGCACCCTTCTGTCACAATGCGTCTCTGCTGTGTGGAAACCTCATACGTCCAAAACTGTTACTTTTCAGGATTCAAATTCAAAAAGCAGAAAAAAATAAAAGACTTAGTGTAGGGCATGGGTCATCAACAGGGGGTCCTCACAGTTACTACAGGGGGGCAAATATTTTTGTGATAGGAACTTTTTTGTTGTTTTTACATTAGCCTCGATCTCCAGACTTTTATTTTTTTATTTTTGCTAAAAAAATAAGAGCCTGGACCAACCAGTTGATGTTCCGGGCATAGGAAGTGTTTCATTTCCCCAACCAACCAGAGTGCAGTGGGCGTCGCTCCAAATGTTGTGACGTCAGGGCTCTCAATGCTACACATTGGGGAGGAGGAGGAGGAGGGGCGCGGGGCATGGGTGGGGGCTGACAGACAGATCGGTGAACCAATAGGATCCGGCGGAAGTTTTCTCCGCAGATTTTGAACCCGCCCGTCTAGACATGATATCAGACAGGCTAGGGCATTAACCACCTGAACCCTAGCATCACTATTCTGGGGTGAACATTCTCCCGAAAATAGCAGATCTACAAATCGTCTATTTTTTGGTGAAGAGATTTGATATAGAAGGAAAAAAGAGCACAGAGCCCAAGTTCAAGTTTACTAGGTATTGAGGGTTTAAGTGGTTAGTAGATCTGCAAACAATTAGTATTTTAACATTTGGTACTGTAGTTACATTCTGATTCTGTCGGGTGGAAACCTTTATATGTCCCAAACGGTTACATTTCAGGATTAAAATTTAAAAATTGCAAAAATAGCCGATCTACAAGGTCGAAACGCGTTGCTTCGTGCTGCATTTCGAGCTTGTAGATCGGCTACTTTTGATGCTTTTGTGTGACGCTGTAGGATGATCAAGGTGCGGTCATTTACGAAAAAACACCAAAAGTTAGAAAATGGATATAAGAGGTTTCTGCCCGACAACAACGATTATGTACTTTTAGTACATTTTGAGTAACATTTTGAATACAGGACTTACAACAGAGTATTTCTATATTGCGGTATTGCTACTTTTACTTAAGGAAAAAGTCTTTAAGTACTTCTTTTGTCCCTGCTACAAAGCAACACACCGCCACAGTCCGCTAATCATTAACTCCAATGGGGGATCAGTGTGGAGGTCGTTAACCTAGCAATTAACATTTTTTGACACTAGTCCACCTTTTGAGAGAAGACGTGTGTGTGTGTGTGTGTGTGTGTGTGTGTGTGTGTGTGTGTGTGTGTGTGTGTGTGTGTGTGTGTGTGTGTGTGCGTGTGGCAGTTTGCTGTGCCAGGCAGTGATGTCACAGACTTTTTTTAATTTCCTGTTTGCTGTCATCATCAGCCGTTATACTGTATGTCTTGATGAATTGAATATAGGACCACAATGCAAACAAGTTCAACCTATCAAAAAAACAGGTCTACTTCACTAGGTCTAGAGGGTTTAACCTTATAAGACCTGAAGCCGATTCTACAAATGTCTCCTAAATCCTAACAGTTTTCTGAAAAAAACGTATGTTTCTGTATCAGCGGTGCTCAAACTTTTTCATGTCAAGGACCCCCAAAATGTATATGTATTTGGCCGCCGACCCCCCATCTCAAAATGTTTTGTTCCAGGGACCCCCAGAAGCAAAGATTTGAGTTACAAATGTTCGCTTTGAAAAAAAAACATATTCAAAGATTTGCACACATTTTCACGATTTTTCAAAAATAGCAGATCTACAAGCTCGTAGCGCGGCACTCGCTACGAGCTTGTATATCTGCTATTTTTGAATAGCCAAAGTGTAAAATAATTGCTTCTTCCATGCTAGCATGGAAGAAGCAATCGGGAATGTAATAGTTAACCTTTCACAATTTAGATGGAAAGTGACAAATGTTCTTCGGGAGTTTTGAACCCACAATATTCCAATTATGAACCCTTGATTTATCATTTGAGCCATGGTTTGTACTCCTGACTCATATGCCATGCTAGCATGCAACATGCAATTGAGGATGTAATGATTAACTGAGAATGTAATACTTCACCCACCTTTGAGAATTTAGACGGAGAGTGATTTTTTTCCTTCTGGAGTTTTGGTCCTTAAACTTTCTGTTTATAAACCACTGATTTAATGTTTGAGCCACACTGGCATTGAAGATGCAACCGAGAATGTAATATTTAACCCACCTTTTAGAATCTAGATAGAGTGATGATAATGTTCTTCATGTGAGTTCTTCATATCTTAGTGTAGTTCAAATTAAAAAAGTAACACAGATGCGTTCCAGGTCTTAAAGGGTTAAGTGGGTTTAAGTGGTAAAGATTTCACAGCGTAATGTGATAGATATGACATTAGCCTTGGAGTGTCTTACAGTATGTGACAGGCTCTGCTTTCCTTGTTTCTAGTGCCAGCTGATAAAACCAAACCACCGCTATCCATTACGCCAATTACAGTGACTGCTATCGAAAGTATAGTCGTTCTGCCAGCTTCACAGCTCCGTCTGTGAGCTTGTAGATCGGCTATAGCCGCGGCCGCGCGGCGACACCATCCATCCTAAGACGGAACGCATGAATCATGCATTATTAGGACGTTCAGCGGAGGAAGATTGGAAGAGTGTAGGAAATGACCCGATAACTTATCTAACTGATTTTTTTCCTCTTTGGTTTTGTGTGCAGGTACGACCCGGGCTCCGCGAGACGCAGAGGTTCCAGGGGTGGATTACAACTTCCTGTCTGTGGAGGAGTTTCTAGAGCTTGAGGAGAGAGGAACGCTGCTGGAGATAGGAACTTATGAAGGTTAGTTCATCCTCACATTCACAGTGTATAGGCGTTTAGCGGACGCTCTCAATCCAGAGCGATTTGCAGTGAGCAAGCTAAACACGAGGTAATACATCAAATGCATAGAAATAGTTATCTAGGATCGCAGTTAAGCTATGCTCACATTGACCCTTGAACTCATTCAGTGCCAATGAAATAAAAAAATCACACCCTGTGTGAAGAGAGTGGTGCCTTTGATGAGCCCCGTATTGATGTTGTCATCAATGTTTGTTTATTGGACATACATACATACGGACGGACACACGGACAAAGTCAGATATAGGAGTGGTTGGCACCACTCAAACATTAATTACGAACTGTGCCAGCCAAAAATACATAGTAAAAAAAAAGTGCACAGGAGCTGAGATACAGTCTTTTTCAGTAATAAGTTAAACAAGAAGTGAATGAAGCAGCAAATATTCAAATGATGATATCTTGGGTTCTGATTTTTTTTTTTCCAAAATCAATCGACGCGTTGTGAGCTTGTAGATTTGCTATTTGAAACATTTTGCCAGCCAAAAATGCATTGTAAAAAAAGTGAGTTAACAGACTGACTTTAACAGTAGAACTAGTTGGCTATTAGTTGCACATGGATTAATCCATTAAGACCAGGAAAGCATCTCTGTGTCATTTTAAGATTTCTTTGGCTATTAAAAAATAGCAGATATACAAGCCCATCAGGGACACAGAGAGCATTGGGGAACCAAGGGGAACACGTGTACACACGCACAGCAGCGCGTGTGCATGCATGTGTGCCCCGAGCGCGCTCGTTTTTTTCCCCCTTTTATTTCGGGTTTTTCTTACTTTAATAAGGTTAATTCGGTACAAAAAAATGTACTCCATGAAGTGTAGATGTGTGGCAAAAAGGAATCGTCTCTCAGTGTTAAGATTAAAGGGTATTCAAACTATTGTGCTCAAACTAGCAATAGAATACAGGTTCAATCTTCATAGATATTCATAAAAACAAAAGGTTAAATAAAGCCTCAACCTGCAATTTCTTCAACTGGTTGGCTGTAAAGAATCATAATTCTTCGTATTGTGCTAATTGTTTATGAAACACAACGCTAGTGTGTGTGTGCATGGGGGGCTTTACTGTCACGCTCCTTTCACAAATCACAGATTAGGACATGGTGACAAGATTGTTCGGTTGTGAGAATACATTTTTTTGCTTTATTAATTTGCTTTTATAAAAGAGCTGTGAAGTGATGTGAAACTATAAACCGCCTGTCGGTCTGTCTGTGTGTGAGTAGAGGTAGAGGAAACCTTTTCGGGCACATGATTGATGAATCAGCCATTTTTCCTATGATCACCCAGCAGAGTTCATCAATGTGTCTTGGCCTTGGCATTTTTTTATTTTTTTACATAACTATTAGGTTTTCCTCAGAATACGTATGACATTCATTCACATCTCCATGCCTGAAGAAGGTGTACGACCTAAAGCTTGCTAAAAAAATGTAAGAAAGAAGATTTTGGCACAGTTTTGAGTGTGCAGAGGCCTCTTTTTATTGATACTTCCAGTGGTTCTCAAAGTGCCAGAAGGTCTGAGTCCTTGCTTTCACAACATGAGAATTTTCTGTCACAAAATGACTTTTTTTTGTACAGCTGTATGTGTCACTGTGGTGTACAATGAAAAGATGACTTTACATAAAACAATTCACCACATTAATTATTTGGATTTCATAAGAAGGGGCATAATAGGGACAAGGACTGACAGATACAGATATCTCCATATATGGGCATCAAAGGTACAACGACTGACAGCTCCATATATGGGAATATCAGCATGCTCATATATGGGCATATGCTGATGACATCAGGGATCTCCATATATGGGCATAAAAGGGACAAGGACTGACCGATACAGAGATCTCCATATATGGAGACTGGTGGCAGACAGACTGACTGTGTCACATGACCTGGGGGGTGGTTGTGTTGTCCATTGAGGACATGGTATCGCCGGGCAGGATTGAGGATCCTTGGTGACGCTTTAGAGTGTGGATGACGAGGGGAGACGGATTCAGGAGACGGCGGGTCACTTCACATCTGCCCAACGCACTCTGATTGGAACTCTGTCTGTGTGTGTGTGTGTGGGGGGGGGGGGGGGGGGGGGTACTGTGCACTTGTATTACTGTAGCTTTCTTGTGAGGACCAAATATTCCCGCAAATATAGTAGTATTTGAGAAATAGACATTGTGAAAAGATTGAGCTTGGTGTTAGGATTAGGCATTTAGATTTATAGTTGCGTGCCTGTGTTGTGCACCGGAAATAGCAGATCTACAAGCTCACAACACAGATCTACAAGCTCACAACACAGATCAACAAACTCACAAACCCTAAAGCCTGAGTACAACCCAGGCTTTAGATTGTGGTTTTAAAAAATGCAAAGACAGGTAAAAAATGGCATTTATACAATTGCCATAAAAGTTGATGTCCTCACGAGTACAGTAATACTGTGTGTGTGTGTGTGTGTGTGTGTGTGTGTGTGTGTGTGTGTGTGTGTGTGTGTGTGTGTGTGTGTGTGTGTGTGTGTGTGTGTGTGTGTGTGTGTGTGTGTGTGTGTGTGTGTGTGTGTGTGTGTGTGTGTGTGTGTGTGTGTGTGTGTGTGTGTTGGCACATTGCTGCCTTCCCTGCAGACAATGTCAAATACCTGACCACAGGCGCTATGCTCATCCCTGCCAACAGGAGGCAGCGTGACTCAGATCACCACATGCAGTAAACATTCACAGTCCTTCGATGATTCAATCAGAACCTCTCTTTGATCATAGAGCTCACTTTCCATCAGATTTACAGAGAATTTGTGAATGTTTGTGTAGTTTACCAATACATACTTGGACGAGTCGAGTAAAAGAGCAACTTTCAACCCATTTTCAACCTTATCTTCATATCGTTCCTGTCTGGCAGAAACCTCTTATTCTAGTGTTGATTTTGACAGCAAATTTTGATTTAGTTTTAGTCATAGTCTTTTGAATCAAATTCCTTTTAGTTTTAGTCACATTTTAGTCACCTGAAATGTTTTAGTTTTTGTCTAGTTTTAGTCGACTAAATATCATAAGATTATAGTCCACTAAATCTACAGTTGATTTAGTCGACTAAAATGTATTTCGGCGGTGCCTTGATGGAGTCGTAATGGCTGATTTTACACTTGGTTGCATGCTGAAAATAGCCGATCTACAAGCTCACAACGCGTCGCGCTGCGACGCGTTGTGGGCTTGTAGATCTGCTATTTTCAGAGTGCAACACCAGAGCGCAACCAAACATAAAATGACTTAGTTAGTTAGTTCTACTGGATCTCTTCTCCACTAGATCCCTCACTAACATTTTAGTCTAGTTTTTATTTGTTGACAAAATGGTCAATATATTTAGTCTTAGTTTCAGTCATCGTAGCATTAGTTTTTATTTAGTTTTTTTGTCAGTGAAAAAAGGTAGACGACGATCATTTTCGTCATAGTTTTAGTCGACGAAATCAACACTGCGGTATTCTAACGTTGTTTTTTTTCTTCGTAAATGAATCCCCTGCTTGATCTTCCTACAGCATCACACAAAAGCATCAAAAATAGCACAGTCGCAAGCTTGCAGATCTGCTGCTTTTCCTACTTTTGAATATGAATCCTGATAAGTAACTGGTTTAGACATAATGAGGTTTCCAGAGAGAGAGAGAGAGAGAGAGAGAGAGAGAGAGAGAGAGAGAGAGAGAGAGAGAGAGAGAGAGAGAGAGAGAGAGAGAGAGAGAGAGAGAGAGAGAGAGAGAGAGAGAGAGAGAGAGAGAGAGAGAGAGAGAGAGAGAGAGAGAGAGAGAGAGAGAGAGAGAGAGAGAGAGAGAGAGAGAGAGAGAGAGAGAGAGAGAGAGAGAGAGAGAGAGAGAGAGAGAGAGAGAGAGAGAGAGAGAGAGAGAGAGAGCATGGCCATTCCATTATGCATCATTTTATAATCTAATACTATAATAAAGCCAGCAGAGCAATTATTAATATTAACCTATAACAGACTATCGTATTTTAACAGCAACAGTTTGGCCGTCAGCATCTATTTATAATAAACTCTTTGGATAACGTCAGCAGAGAAGCAATAATTAACCTATATAACAGACTATCGTATTTTAACAGTAACGGGTGTCCATCAGATATACATTGTGGAAACAGCCAGCCAATGGAGACGGTCGGGGGGCGCGGTTTGGAGTCCAGAGGCTCTCCGGGGGCGGGGTTTGCCCAAAGCACCGGTTAGTTGTCTTGAGACAACTTGTTGTGATTTGACACTTTAATAAAATTGAATTGAATTGAATTAGTTCCCAAATCACGCGTCACTGGTGGGCAGGTGTATTCACCTGTTTCCTAGGCTGTGTGTTTTCCACTTCCTGTCGATTTGATCCAATGAAATCCAATGAAACTGGTCAGATGACCAATGATATCCAATGAAATCGACAGGAAGTGGAAAACACACAGCCTAGGAAACAGGTGAATACAGTATACTGGTAATAATATGGTTGTTATGGTGCTGATGCTTCAAGCTGGTCCGTTGTGTTTGTGGTCGCCAGACAGACAGACAGACAGACAGACAGACAGACAGACAGACAGACACAACACCGCTTGCCTCGTCTCGCTCAACCCACAACATAGAGAGCTCGGCATCGCTCCATGCCAGCTGCATGCTTACTATACCACCATTTTGGGACACTGCTTTATTTCTTTATTTGAATATCTGCTTTATTTCTTTATTTGAATATCTGCTCTATTTCTCTCTGTTATCTCTGTGGGTGAGATGAGCAGACTTCCCACAGATTTATAAATCCCCTCTCTCGCTCCTCCATCTGTCTTGCTTTCACTACCCCTGTCTTTCTTATTTCCCCTACTCTCTCTCTTCCTCCCTCTGTCTGTCTGTCTGTCTGTCTGTCTGTCTGTCTGTCTGTCTGTCTGTCTGTCTCTTTCTGTCTGTCTCTTTCGCTCTCTCTCTCTCTCTCTCTCTCTCTCTCTCTGTCTGTCTGTCTGTCTGTCTGTCTGTCTGTCTGTCTGTCTGTCTGTCTGTCTGTCTGTCTGTCTGTCTGTCTGTCTGTCTGTCTGTCTGTCTGTCTGTCTGTCTGTCCGTCTGTCTGTCTCTCTCTGTCTCTGTCTGTCTGTCTGTTTGTCTCTCTCTGTATCTCTCTGTCTGTCTGTCTGTCTGTCTGTCTCTCTCTGTCTCTCTGTCTGTCTGTCTGTCTGTCTGTCTGTCTGTCTGTCTGTCTGTCTGTCTGTCTGTCTGTCTGTCTGTCTGTCTGTCTGTCTGTCTGTCTCTCTGTCTGTCTGTCTGTCTGTCTGTCTCTCTCTGTCTGTCTCTCTGTCTGTCTGTCTGTATCTCTGTCTCTCTGTCTCTCTGTCTCTCTGTCTGTCTGTCTGTCTGTCTGTATCTCTCTGTCTGTCTGTCTGTCTCTCTCTCTCTCTCTCTCTCTCTCTCTCTCTCTCTCTCTCTCTCTCTCTCTCTCTCTCTCTCTCTCTCATAGCATGCTAATGTCCCCTCTCTTCTCTTCTCTTCTCTTCTGGTCTTGTTGCCTAGGTAACTATTATGGGACCCCCAAGCCATGGCGTCATCAGCCCCCTGCCGTTGGGACAGTAATCTCAGTGTGTGAGCCCCCCGGCGGCCCCGCCCCCCCACCGCGCCGCCACTGCACCAACAACAACAACAACCCCCCCACGCGCACCAAGTCCTACAATGACATGCAACACGTTAGAGTAGCGCCCCCTGCTGACGACGATGAGGACGAGCAGGCCACGGAAATGAACAACAGTTTTACAGGTGAGCAAATCCACGACTAAGACCGGGAACGTGTCTGCGTCATTCTAAGATTTCTTTGGCTGTTCAGAAATAGCAGATACCGTAAATCCTCTTATAGTAACCCGGGCTTGTATTTGTTTCAACTGTAGTGGGCACCGGGCTTTTATTGAAAGGAGGCATACAAAAGAGAGGCCTATATTTCTATTTTTCAAACAGATCAGAATGAAAAAATCAACATTTTGTGTCAGTTTGAACCCAGTAAAATGTACTGGGTTCATTTATTGAAACCAAGTACTGTATGAAATAAACAGTGCAAGAGGCTTGTTTTCATAGACCTGGTTGCTGATTGTCTCGCAGAATCTGGCAACACTGCTAGTGGCTTAAACAGGTCATGTGACAGGTCTAAGCCAATGGGGAACCAATTTTTTTTTTTTTTTAAGCTAACATTTTATCTCCCAATATTTGATTCTGGGGGTCCCTGAAACAAAATATTTAGAGATGGGGGTCCGTGGCCACATACATTTGGGGGGGGTCTTTGTCCTTGACATGAAAAAGTTGGAGCACCACTGATATAGCAACATACTGTTAGGATTTAGAAAACGTTTTTATTTGGCTGTGGACCACCATCTCAAAATATTTTGTTCCAGGGACACCCCAGAGGCAAAGATTGGAGTTAAAAATGTTTGCTTTTAAAAAAAGAAATATATACATATTCAAAGATTTGCACACATTTTCAAGATTTTTCAAAAATAGCAGATCTACAAGCTCACAGAGCGGCACTCGTGCCGCTCTGTGAGCTTGTTGATCTGCTATTTTTGAATAGCCAAAGAAATCTTAAAATGACACAGATGCGTTCCCGGTCTTAATGGTGTGTGTGTGTGTGTGTGTGTGTGTGTGTGTGTGTGTGTGTGTGTGTGTGTGTGTGTGTGTGTGTGTGTGTGTGTGTGTGTGTGTGTGTGTGTGTGTGTGTGTGTGTGTGTGTGTGTGTGTGTGTGTGTGTGTGTGTGTGTGTATGAGACTATACAATTTCCTGGTCCTCAGAAGAGAAATAATTTTTAGGGGTTGGGGGTTAAAGTTTTCCTTATCTGACACTTAGCTGTTTGGCGATGTCACACCCTTAAAAAATAGCAGAACTACAAGCCCATAGGATAGCGCATCATAGCGCGTCGCAGCGCTGCATGCACGATTGTTTGGCTATTTCCAGCTATTTTAAATGTCGTCCTATAATCCTTAGGTCCTCACAAGTGTAGCAACACAAACGTGTGTGTGTGTGTGTGTGTGTGTGTGTGTGTGTGTGTGTGTGTGTGTGTGTGTGTGTGTGTGTGTGTGTGTGTGTGTGTGTGTGTGTGTGTGTGTGTGTGTGTGTGTGTGTGTGTGTGTGTGTGTGTGTGTGTGTGTGTGTGTGTGTGTGTGTGTGTGGGGGTATAAATGGAATGTGTTTATGCTTCTCTTCCTCTGCTGTGTGTATTGTCAGGTGTCTGGCGGTTACATCATCATGTCTTTGTTATGCTGATTTGTTATGTTTTTCGAGAGCCTTCACACACTGCCCCCTGCCTGTGAGGAGGGGCACTGTTGTTGTTGTTGTTTTGGGGGAGATAGAGAACAGTTTAAGAGAGGGGGCTGAGGGGGTCGCAAGAACCCCAAATCATGTCTGTATTCATATAAACCAGATCAGTGGATTCTCTTTTGGGGTGCAACAGTTAATTGAATCAAATCGGTTGAATGGATCACAAAACATGTCATAAATAGCCAATCTACGATCTACAATCTACAATCTTACAACGCACTTGGTGCAGTTACCCATCAACCCATTTATACAGCCAATAGAAATTGTTTGTAAGTGCATCAAGTAAGTAATGCTTCTGTGTTCATGCCAGAGGGCGCTCTCCCATAGCGAGACAACTCGCTCAGTATATATATACCGTATAGTTACAGTACGAGGCCCCGTCCGGCCCTGGCCTCGAGTAGAAATAAGACCCCGGCTGCCGGGGCTTCCTCCTCTGGCCCCAGGAGCCTAGGCGTGGGGGACCTTGCAGTTAACCCATCATAGTACTTGGAGGCCAGTCTATGACGTCACTACTATGATGACATCATATTGTTGACATCAGGGATCTCCATATACAGTTTGGGCATTAAAGGGTCACATTTCAGACCGTTACGTGGCCTGACAATCGAGCCCTATATTGCGCTTATCGGTGACTGGGCCCCTGGTGTGGCTATTCGATGACAGACCCCTGACCAGTGTTGGTGCCATGTTCGGCGCTTTAGGCTTTAGGCCACCGCTGGCCATTCAGTGTGGGCATCACACTGCCTCTGGTTCTCTGGGATACGCTACGCACACCCGAGTTTACAGCTGATTGTTCGGAAGGTTCTCGAGATATGCAAAGGACAGATACGCACACAGAGAGATTTGCATATTTATCAGTTATCAGTTAATTTATTGAAAGCAAATAGTAATAGTGCATGGCAAAACACTTAATCAACATAAAAGTAAGGCTAAACGATGACACCAAATGATATTACCGCCTACGGACAAAAGGGGAGAAATATCAGTATTTCAATAACTCAACGACTAATTACAGGAAGTAAAACACTAGTGAGCGATGTGTGAGTGTGTGAGAAGTATGTGTGGAGGTGAGAGACAAAAAGACAGGAGGACAGGCCTTGTAGAGCCTGTTAAGAGACAGACAGTTGCTATAGACAGTTTCTTGTTGTTCTGGTGCTACGGTGTGGATCTGTGCTCTGTGTTGCCCCTGTTTGTCTGCCCACTGACAGGCTTCCAGAGAGGGGCTGAATTAGCATGTTGATCACCCCCCCCCTGAAAGGCCCGCGGAAGTGGACCAGAGGACAGTGGGGGTTGGCTGAGGGTTTCTCTAACGCCTGTGAGAGGAGACTGAGGCTATAGCGGGGAGGGAGGGGGGTCAGGGGAAGCTCCTAGCAGAGAGTTTGGACTTGGGAGTTACTAAAGAAATTAGCATTTTCCTGAGCCCCCCATTCAGTGTGTTATGCCGGTGCATTAGAATTGGGTTGGAGGCTCACAGAGACTGTGGAGGGGCATGTGTGTGTGTGTGTGTGTGGGGGGAGGGGGGGGGGGTATATTTAAGTATGAATGGCATCCAAACACAGACAAAGCATACATTATAGGTGTTTTTGGGTTAAAATGCAACGTTTATTGTTAAACAAGTTAGATGTTTAACAATAATTTAACTCTTGAGAGCGTAAAATGAAACCAAATGGACCCGTAAGAAAACCCCTGCTGTAGTGTTTGTTCAGTAACAGGGGTCTCCACGTCTCTCCATTTTTTTTGTAAACACATTTTGAGATGGGTTACAGATTTCATCCAATCAGAAGAGATACAGATACAGGATACAGGATAAACAAGTGAAAAATTATTAGACAACATTTAAACTGGAATACAGGCTGATGAATGACCTTTGTGGGGTTCTCTCTCCTGATTGGATGAAATCTGTGACCCACCTGAAAATGTGTTTTCTGTTTACAAAGAGCCGGAGAGACAGGAGAGACTTATTTTTGACGAAAATGTCACTTGCACCTCCTAGCGTAGCTGTTAGCTTTAAGCGGCCTACTAGCCTGGCTAACAGCGTTAGCTTCGGAACTTTGCCTCGTGGCAGAAAACTTTTAAGAGGATAGGAAAGAAGACTAAGTAACGCGTGAGCGTTCTAACCGAAAAACAGAAACTTAATTACGAATCGCCCGTAGAGTGGCACTGGGTGCCCTCGCTCTGGGATCAGCTGGGATTCGAAGTGTTTCGTCGTGGTTGCTAGTTGTTGCTTCAAGGCTTGTGCGCTTCGCTGTTTGCAGAGTGAAGGAAGAGAGGACGAACCTAGTGACGCAGGGGGTTTTATACCCCAACCGGCTTCCGGTTTTGCGTCACATAACCCTAGCCAATTGAAATTGTAACCGGGAGTTCATGTGTTGTGCTCTGTGCATCGCTAGAGGGCGATGATATCCCATAAGTAAGCATATTAAGGAGGAACGAAATAACAACTAAAGTTTTCAAATAGTTGTAGTGGAGTAATTAAGTACAATATTTGGCTCTCACTACTGAGATGTAGTGGAGTAAAAGTATAGACAATTGGAAATACTCCAGTGAAGTTAAAGTACCTCAAAATTGTATTTAAGTACAGTACTTGAGTAAATGTACTTAGTAATAGTTACTTTACACCAGTGCACGAGACATAAATCTATCTCTGTCTCTTCCTTGTATGTGTTGCTCCTCTGTGGTGTGTTGTTGTTGTTGTTATTACCCAGGATCCTTAGTGCGTAGCCTCTTCCCCTCTCCCTCCTTGCTGTGCTCAGGTAACCCTAGCGACCCGGACGAGCTCCGCGGTGGTGGCGGCATCCTCCGGCCGTACCCGGCGCGGGACAACGCCCCCTCCTACGGTCTGAACAATGCCGCCACCTCCACCGCCGACAGCGGCCAGCAGACCCTCGCCGAGCCCCAGGCGTCCCCCGAGGACCCCCTGGGACCGCTGCCCGAGAACTGGGAGATGGCCTACACCGAGAACGGAGAGCTCTACTTCATAGAGTATGTATATATACCCCGAAGTGTTTAGAGTTACAGTATGTGTCTGTGTACCCCCCTAAAAGTCACCGGTTCTCAAACGTTTTCAAGTCAAGGACCCCCCCCCCAAAATGTATGTATTTTGCTGTGGACCCCCACCTCAAATATTTAGTTCCAGGGACCCCCAGGAGCAAAGATTTGAGTTACAAATGTTTGCTTAAAAATATATATATATTCAAAGGTTTGTACAAAATACAAGCTTATAGAGCGGCACTCTGTGCTGTGCTATGAGCTTGTGGATCTGCTATTTTTGGCTACCCCAAAAAAAATGTTTATGAAAAAACATAAAACAATATGGAGATAACAGGTTTCTGCCCGACAACAACGATATCTAACTAATCTCTCAAGACAGATCCTCTGATATAAGATAGTTATGATTTCCCCCCCCCCCAGATTGATATCAAGCTTATCAGTCAATCTACATTTCCGTAAAGGAAATGCATGTATTTATAAGTTTGACCAGAAGCAGGCATAAAACACATCCCCACTGCCCATACAAATGAAAGACCACAGGGGGGATGTCAAAAGCAGAGGCGTGGATCACTTTCCCCATCACCCCCAGTGAGTCCAACCCTGTGCATATCTGACAATTAGCATTGTGTGCAGAAGTGGAGCTTCAATGGATGCCTTTTTGATCAACCACACCATCAGATTGGGCCGTTGAGGTGAACAATTGATCAAAACACAACTATTCACACCATCCAACAAAAAGCAATCACACTCTGGCTCGGTGCTTTGAATGTGGAAACCAGCGAATTGCAAATGACCCTGGCTAGTGGCTACGTGTCACTGAGGTGTGCAGCTAACACCTGTTAAGTACTGTACTAGACTACTACTACCTTTAAGCACAATGCTGAACAGAGCAGATGAGACAATAGTATTGAGAATTTGTTCAGGAAGAGACAACAATACTCTAGAATATAGTTTGTTAAAAAAATATATACATTTTACTCGTATGTCGATTACATACTTATGAACCGTTTTCCATCAGAGGCAGTGCAACAGCAGGCAGTGTGCAGGCTGAACACTCTTTTAACAGACAAAAAAACATCTATTTGAAAGGAGCATCTCTCACTGCTTGCTCACTTTTTATAAATCAACTGAAAATATCGATCTGGGGACAGTTAGGCCTGCTGATATATGTTTGCAAAGATGTAGATTAATTTGTAGTCTTGGTGCAGTAGCTATCGTTTTTACAAATTGCAATAAAAAAAAGAAGTATTTATATATAAATATGACGCATTTAACTAACTACACTATACTGTCACTGCCCTTTTTCTGTCGCTTAACGATAGATAAGCCTAATCTAGGGGTGTCCAGGCGTTTATCAACGGGCCATATTTTAAAGTATGAAAATCCCTTTAGGGCCGACTGCACCCCCTGACATACTGTACCTTACCATAACAAAGTCACATACAAATCACAACCATGTTATTTAACTACAGTGCAATAACAATAGTCTTTTGTTGTCAGTGTAGCCAAATGTAAGCCGTGAACAAAACAAAAACAATCCAGCCCTTTTTTTCACGTGCATGCACTGCAGTGCTTTTATATTTATGACTTTTCTCTCACTTCTTGGGATGAAACAACTTGAGGAAACAAGCCGAAATCCTCACAAATTCTACAGAGAAATAGCCTTTTCTGACCAAGGTTAATATTCAAAGCACTCAGAAACTTCAGCGTATGAATTTCACATGACTGTTACTGGTGGTGGGCCATAAATAATACATTTTAGGAAGGAAGCTCTCGTGTCACGACTCCCCCCCCCCCCCCCCCCCCCCCCCCAACTCTGGACATGTCTAGACTATATCATGGGTATGATGATTTCATTGCCCAGCGAGAGAAGCAAGCGACCGGGTGTACGACAACAAGCCCAAAAGAAGTGACTAGGCCACATGATCACACACACAGGGGGGTCCCCAGCAAAATACATATCATGTTGGGGGTCCTTAACATGAAAAAGTTTGAGAACCACTGATATAGCAACATAAGTTTTTTTCAGAAAACTGTTAGGATTTAGAAGACATTTTGTAGAATCGGCTTCAGGTCTTAATGGGTTAATATAGTATTATTATTATTTGTACTACTGTACCAATTCATACAATGATCTTGAAAAAAAGATTATTTTAAGATGAGGGGTAACACTGGGTATGCTGATTTCAGTGGCTTGTGCCCATATGCTGGTGAGACTAGCTCCACCCCTGATGATGGTGTGTATTCTTATTCTACCTGTACTTATTGTCAGGGAAATGTCTCCCAGGCCGGCCCCCTCCTCCCACCTCCACCCCCACCTGTCCCCTGTCATTTGAGTCGACCCCTCCCCTATCCCTTCTTCTGGTCAGCGTTGCCAGATTTTGAGAGAGAAACAAAGCAGCCAGGTGTATGAAAACAAGCCCAAAAGAAGCGTACACACATACAAACATAATACATTGGCTATTGGAAAATAGCAGATCTACAAGCTCACAACGCGTTGCGATGTGACGCGTTGTGAGCTTGTAGATCTGCTATTTTCAAAAGAAAATCTTTGAAAGAACTGAAACATTTTGAATATATTTTGAAACATTTTAACACAAATCTTGTATGGGGGTCCCTGGCACAAAATATTTTTAGGTGGGTGGTGGGGGAGGGGTGGGGGGGGATCGGTGTACAAATGATGTTTGAGGACCACTGTTTTAAACTACATTAGGAAACAAGCCTGCAACCACCAATATTTATTTACAAGCAACTTTACAGAAAAAACAAGCCCAAAGTCGCTTATAACAAGCAGACATGGCAACACTTGCTCCAGGTCCCATCCAACCAGGCGAGCCCTCCAGGGCGGCATGGTAACCCCCCCCCCACCCCCCACCCATGCCCCCATGCTCTCATCTGTAAACAGATCACACACAGACAGACATCCAGCCTCCTCAGAGTCACCACCTGACTGCCTCCAGCTCCCTCTCTCTCTCTCTCTCTCTGCTACACACACACACAGGATTACTACTACGACCCATCAGGATATATGGCCGCTGTGTACCGACACCTTCAGCGATATTATTTGTATGTCTCTTTATGTCGCGTCATCGTTTAAAGGTGCAGTAAGTGATATTCTTTTGTTAAATGAAGTGTTAGATAGCTCTATATGCTGATAGTAATCATTGCTGCTGTTGTAGAGTGTTTGTTCTCCCTGTCTCTCCCACCTTTTTAGCGAACAGAACGGTTGGTTGGGATACCATAATAAATGGGTTCTCTACTTCTGATTGGATGATGATTGGTAACCCACCTGAAAATGTGTTTTCTGTTTATTAAAGAGCTGGAGAGACAGGGAGACACAAACAATCTAAAGCAGGGGTTTTCAATGTTTTCTCAGGCAATGATTACTATCAGAATATAGAGCTATATAGCTTTTTAACAAAACAAAAAAAAGTTTGTATTGAACCAAAGAATATCACTTACACCATTGGTTCTCAAAGTGGGGTCCTGGGACCCCTAGGGGTCCTTGAAGGAGTTCCAGGGGGTCCCCAGCTAAATGATCGATTAGGCACCAAATGGACCCTTATGGGTCTGTAACTCTGAGAGTGTACAAATGGAACCAAATGGACCCTAACGGGTCCATTTGGTTTCATTTGTACACTCTCAGAGTTAAATTGACATAGATTTTACATTATAAATTGCGGTCCAAGTGATAGAAATGCCATTAAATGGTGGTCTGTAGCCCTAATGCATGTCAAACTTGTCCTTGAAATTAAAATGGTTGAGAATCACTGCTAGAGCCGTATGGCATATCTTTTGAAATGGGGGTCCGCGGGCTAATCAGTGTCAATTTGGGGGTCCTTGACATGAAAAAGTTTGAGAACCTCTGACTTACACTACCTTTTAATTATGCTGTTGCTTATAAGTGAGGGAGGGAAACGTGAGGCGTTGTAACTAACTGGTGATGTTCTCTGTCTAAGATGTTGTTGTCAAGCAGATCTCTAGGTCTCATCCAGATCCATACTGTCCTGCTGACAGGGTTTTTAGGGCCTTGTTGTTGTTTATCGTCGCTGTCAGGCAGAAACCTTGTATCTCCATATTTCAAATTGGAAAAGTTGTGAGAAGAGCCGATCTATAAGCTCACAATGTGACATGTTGTGAGCTCGTAGATGTGCTATTCTCGCAATTGTCTTTATTTTAAAAGGGAAAGTGTGTCTGTGGGTTTAACAATATACTGACCCAATGAAAAGTATTAACAAAGAGCGTGTGACTAAATAATAACTACATTAGCTCCATTGGAACACAGGTTACAATGTTTTCACCATTTCCTATATTAGTAATGGTTTGTGGAGATACATGGTTTCCTCCCGACAGTGAGGACGTTATGCATGCATGAAGCTCCTGCTGTGCTGTGTTCTGATGGCCCATCTTCTCCCCCCCCCCCCCTCTCCCCCCCCCCCTCAGTCACAACACAAAGACCACCTCATGGCTGGACCCTCGCTGTGGAGGAGACAAAACCCCCAAACCTCTGGAAGAGTGTGATGACGATGGTAAGTTGCTCTTATATGAACTAGCACACACACACACACACACACACTGGTCACGGCACCATTGTCATAGGTTGTGGGTAAATATCCCCTTTTTTTCAAAAGAAATGATAAGAAAAAAGGGGGATACATTAAATAAATGAATGCATATTATTTCAAATGATTTAAAAAGCTTCAACAAGCTCTCAACTTTTCTTAAAAAAATACAGTTTCATCAAAAACTACTACTTTTCATCAATTAAAAACATTCCAACATTTTTCAAAAGTATTTCATAAATAACATTTAAAAAATATAATAATTTATATAAACACAGAAAAATATGTTGAAGAAGTAGTGAAAATAGCAGAGCTTGTAGATCTGCTGTTTTCACTAGTTTGGGTCCCGGTCAGACATCTGACTTCTCTTTTGGGTCTCTCTTTTGGGTCCCATGGAACCCCCTGAGGGACCCAAGGGGGTCCCCTGACCCCACTTTGAGAACCAGTAGGAGAATAGTAGCAGAATGTTGTAGAAGAGGAAGCCTGCATGTTGTTGTGTTGTGGTTTATGAGCCAGTAGGGGGTGCTGTGAGCTCTCTTTCCTCTGTTGTGATTTGAATGTACACTATCAGATCAGGCCATTGTGATTTATTCCATAGCTCTGATTTACAGAACTATCATTTATTTTCTACAATTGCACTCCAAATAGTTAAACCTGGATTTTGATGTTTCAGTAAAGAAACAAAAGGGAACTCTCAAATGAACATCATTATACACAGGGGTGTAAATTAACTAAGTACATTTACTCAAGTATTGTACTTAAGTACACTTTTGAGGAATTTTTACTTTACTGGAGTATTTCCCATTTTCAGTACTTTTACTTCTACTCCACTATATCTCAGAGGCAGATATTAATTATATAAATATATATAAATTATTACATTATAAAACATACATTAACCACTTTAGCCCTAATTTATACCTAGGCTATTTGAAAATCGCAGATCTACAAGCTCACAACGCGTCGCATCGCGTTTTTCCACCACTGATTATACATGTCTTAGTATTTTCCAGGTCAGTAACAAACAACGGAGGTTTCTTTCAGGCATAATGTGTTCAATGGAGAAGAAGATAATTCCATAAAATCCCAAATAAAATGAAAACAAACCTAAAACACTAATTGATGGCAAACATCACAACATAGGTTATGAAACTGCACCACCAAGTGGTGAGAATGAGAATAGAGACAACGTATGTAATGTATCTAAGGAGCTATTTGCATATCGGTGCAAAAACCTTGTATCTTTTTAGGGTTTTTTTGTTCATCAATTAACGCCATACTTCGTCGTACAAGAGTTTCGTGCAAAGTACCGAAAATAGCCGATCTACAAGCTCCACAAGCCTGTAGATCTGCAATTTTTTATATATATTTTGAAAGTGAAAGTGGTTAAGTCTGTTTGTGGATTTTCCATCAGTGGTGGAAAAAATACTCAAATGTTAGAATAAATATTGAACCATTGAAAAGTGTCAACAAGAGCTTGTGACTAAATAATATAATAAAAAAATATTAGATCCATCCATTTGATCCATTGGAACACAGGTTGTTTTTTTCCTGAAAAGTAACAGTTTTTAACATACAAGGTTTTCACCTGACAGCCAGGATATCTTCAGGTTGTATGTTATCACTTGTTGAAACTAAGGGATGTGTGTTTCCCCTCCTTTTCTCCTTCATTCTTTGTTCACTTCTGTCCTGCCACCCACTCCTCCTCCTCCTCCTCCTCTCCATTCTGTGCCGTGTCTTCCATCTTGCTCTCTTTGATCTTGGAGAAGAAGGGGTCCATACCGAGGACCAGGACAGTGACATAGGTAGGTGGATGTAAGATGCTGTACTCCCCATGCCAGATATTTGGGTCCGATCCCAAGTTTTTTGTCAAAAAGTGCAACATTTTGAATCAATTTGAAAAAAACAGATTAAATCAAATCATTCATGTTCATCAATCTTACATGCAAAATAAATAAATAGACGCATAACTTTATATTAAGTCCTTTTCAAAACAATTGAGGTGTGTTCACCAATAATGACGTGCCCGATATATGTATGTATATGTCAGGTTGACAGTGGTTTGGAATTGGGACACATTGGTTAATTTGGCATGTCATTATCGGTGAACATTTCACGTTGTGACCATGTAGACCAGCAGTTTTATTGTATTTCTATAGATTTGTAATCAAATCGAAGTTCTTTTAGATTTGATTGTGCAATTAAGGGTCAAAACATGGGTTATCGCGGTCTAGGGATCCAACATGGGGACGGCATCGGACCCACATATCTGGCATCAGTTGGGTTCTACTGCCGTCCCTCGGCCCGTTATGTGAGCTGCACGAACGACGGCCAATGCGGAATGCAATCGGAAAGTCGATTACACGACTTTGGACGTCTATCTATACGAGGTGCTATTATTTGTGTCAGATCAGGAGCAGACAGTATGAGTGATTATTGATCGTGTAATGTTAGCCTGTGTTACAAACGCATTGGCTGGACTGCGTGGTAGAAGCAGACAGTATACTGCTCTGGTCTGTGAGGGAAACCAGATACCATGTTAATGTGAATGTCAGCTTAATAGCTCTTAACTGTCTGCCTGTTCTCTCTCCCTCTCGTGTGTGTGTGTGTGTGTGTGTGTGTGTGTGTGTGTGTGTGTGTGTGTGTGTGTGTGTGTGTGTGTGTGTGTGTGTGTGTGTGTGTGTGTGTGTGTGTGTGTGTGTGTGTGTGTGTGTGTGTGTGTGTGTGTGTGTGTGCGCGCGCGCGCGCAATATTATCATATACTTGTGAGGGCGAAACGTCCCCTCAAGTACAATAGAATGTGATAAATGAAGATAGTGAGGACAATGTTCCTGGTTCCTCAGAAGACAAATGTTTGTTTCATGGTTAAAATGTATTTAGGGCCTGGCTGGGCGGCTGGCTTTAGCGGTCCATGCACCTAAGCTCAATGCAGACTGACAGCGCTATCATTAAAGGTATAAAAGCCCAAAAGAAATCTTTAAAAAAATATATATGTATATATATATATATATATATATATATATATATATATATATATATATATATATATATATATATAAATTATATTTTACATACATACATATATATATATATATATATATATATATATATATATATATATATATATATATATATATATATATATATATATATATATATATATATATATATATATATATATATAAATGATATTTTACATACATACATACATATATATATATATATATATATATATATATATATATATATATATATGTATGTAAAATATAAATTATTAAGTAAAATATATTTACAATTAGGACAATATTCAGGCATTTAGAGCCTAGATGTTAACTTCGGGGTTCGGGTTAGACTAGGGAAGGGAGGGAGAAGAGGTTAGGACATGTGGAGCGTTGTCCAGGGTGTTTTAGAGAAGGGAGAAAAGTCTAGGACGTGTGGAGTGTTGTCCAGGGTGTTTTAGAGAAGGGAGAAGAGTCTAGGACGTGTGGAGCGTTGTCCAGGGTGTTTTAGAGAAGGGAGAAGAGTCTAGGGATGTGTGGAGCGTTGTCCAGGGTGTTTTAGGGAAGGGAGAAGAGTCTGGGACGTGTGGAGCGTTGTCCAGGGTGTTTTAGAGAAGGGAGAAGAGTCTGGGACGTGTGGAGCGTTGTCCAGGGTGTTTTAGGGAAGATAGAAGAGTCTGGGACGTGTGGAGCGTTGTCCAGGGTGTTTTAGGGAAGATAGAAGAGTCTGGGACGTGTGGAGCGTTGTCCAGGGTTTTTTCGGGAAGATAGAAGAGTCTGGGACGTGTGGAGCGTTGTCCAGGGTGTTTTAGAGAAGGGAGAAGAGTCTGGGACGTGTGGAGCGTTGTCCATGGTGTTTTAGAGAAGGGAGAAGAGTCTGGGACGTGTGGAGCGTTGTCCAGGGTGTTTTAGAGAAGGGAGAAGAGTCTAGGACGTGTGGAGCGTTGTCCAGGGTGTTTTAGAGAAGGGAGAAGAGTCTGGGACGTGTGGAGCGTTGTCCAGGGTGTTTTAGAGAAGGGAGAAGAGTCTAGGACGTGTGGAGCGTTGTCCAGGGTGTTTTAGAGAAGGGAGAAGAGTCTGGGACGTGTGGAGCGTTGCCCAGGGTGTTTCAAGAAAGGCTCCTACAACATTCTTGTGTTAGCTGATCTGAGTGAGCAGGAGGAGGGGGCTGTAGGGTTGGATCAGGCTTTGAAGGTTCGGGGGTGCCATGCAAGGTTTGGCACAAGGTTTGGCTTGTGGGCCGACATCAGTGTGTTGTACTGGGTGCGGGGCAGCAAACGGAATCCACACATTTCTTACCATTTCTCCACTGAAGATGATGATGGGAGCAGATAGGTTACATCATTGGGATGTCACGCCGTGTTATGTGTGTCTAACTTGCTCTTTGCTCTTTCAGAATTACCTCCAGGGTGGGAGAGGATAGACGACCCAGTGTACGGGGTCTATTATGTGGAGTAAGTGGAACACGATCTCCCACACCTCACCACACACACACACACACACACACACACACACACACACACACACACACACACACACACACACACACACACACACTCAGTTACATGTAAAAGTCCGGAATTCAAATTTTTTAATTTAAAAGTACAAAAGTATTGGTATGAAAATGTACTTAAAGTACAACAGGTAAAAGTCCAAAAATGTTTGAAAATAGCAGATCTACAAGCTCACAACGTGTCGCGATGCGACACGTTGTGAGCTTGTAGATCGGCTATTTTCAAATAGCCTAGGTATAAAATAGGGCTGAAGTGGTTAATGTATGTTTTATAATGTAATAATTTATATCTGCAAAGTTTTCAAATAATTGTAGTGGAGTAGATCTGCTATTTTTTAATAGCTTTGCCTTCCCGGTTTTAACGGGTTAACTCTGAGAGTATACAATAGTAATACATTTGTGTACTCTCAGAGGTACAAATGGGTAGATTAACACTGATGTTTCTTTTTGTTACCATGCAGCTACAACAAAGTCAGACTGTCTGTACCAGACAGTAAACACTCAATCGATAGAGCCTGCGTTGTTCTGAGCTGTCAGGACACGGTGTCACAAATAACTCAAGCCAGAAGAGAGCTTATATTGTTCAGTGACACTGGCATCCATTTTGGATGTGCCGTAGTGGTGGCGGTGTCCCCTGGTGTATGTGAACCAGAGTCAAACACCATGTAGGCTTTACCGCTATGCATCATTCTGACAAGTCATCTCTGCTTCTGTCTGTCTTCCATCTCTCTTAAAGGGAAATGAAACCCTATAGGCTAATTTTCTTGTTTGTTTTCCTGTACAGCAGGGTTTCTGCCGATCTTTAAAAAGGCTTACAATTAATATATTCATTTTTGTAAAAAATAAGGCCTTATAACTACTTTTTTAAAGTCTTAAATTCATGCGTTTCAAACGGACTCAGGGTCTTTACACATTCCACGCCAGAGTTTAATATCATAATGTACTCACCAGTGCCAGTGATTTATTGTTGTTTTTTTGTTTTTTTCACGTCGCCACAGACCTCGCTAAATACCTTAAAATCGCGTGTTAAACTGTTTGTAGACGCACAGGGTAGCTGTGTGAGACGCCCAGAGAAGACCGTTTCGATCGGCGATCGGCCATTTTGAAGTAGTCACCGTTTATGTTAAACAGCGATCAGCGAGGAGAAAAAACGAGAAAATGGAGGATTAGTGGGAGCTTTAGAATGGAGGCGGGTGGGAACGAAAATCTCCGGATACGGATATTTCCGTTTCCGGTGGTGCTACAATGAAATGTGTCGTGGAGAACGAGGCCTACAATGAAATGTGAACCTGCGAAAAAAAAAAAAAAAAAAAGACCACTTTGCGTAGATCTACGCGACTGGCACGCTGCGCAATTATTTAGGTTTGCGTAGATCTACACGATTGGCACGCAATGTGTTAACAGGTTCAAAACTACTGCAGATTAAAAACATGGCAGGCTAATTGGACACAGTTTATGAACCATCCTTAGACCCCTGGCCACTGAACTAAATATTGGAGCCACACAATATTTACAATATTTTCATACTATAATGTTTTTTTTCAGAGAGACAAATCAGGAGCTCACAAAACGTCACAACCTTTTTTCCTCACCTACAATACCTTTAATCATTACTCCTATGTTGTCTCCTTCTTCCTCTCTCTTGTTTCTTTCGTCCCTACATATATCCCCCCCCCCCTCCCCTCCCGCCCCTCCCCCCCCTCTCTCCTCCTCTCTCTCCTTGTCTGTCCATCAGTCACATAAACAGGAAGACGCAGTATGAGAACCCGGTAGTGGAGGCGCGCCGCCGTAAGCCCCTGGACGCTGCACAGCAGCAGCAGCAGCCTCCTGAAGGTGAGCAGCGCTATATTCGAGGTTCGTTTCCTGCTCAACTCATTTCTTTACTTTCAAACTTCTCCATGTTTGAGTCATAGCGTTCCTCCTCCTCCTCGCCTCTGCGGTCGCGGGGGGGGGGGGGTCTAAGGGGCCTTGATGTCCACACAAGCGTTTTCTGAGCCGCCCAGCGTCCTCTCTGCCATGCATGTCTATGGTACGGCGCTCTGGAGCACTCCTCCTCCTCCGTGCGCCCAACATCGCATCGCTCTCAGCGTACAGCGCAACATTTTCTATACTATTTTTGGCAAAACAGTAGAGAAAATAGTTTTAAGACCGGGAACACATCTGTGTAACCATTTTAACAATGATTTTATACTTTGGCTATTTTTGAATAGCCAAAGAATAGTTTAAAAAAAGTTTGATCCTCCTGGCTGCATGAGAAACGGCTCATTTACAGCCTGAGTTCGAATCGTAAACCACAACCATGACATGTCCATGTTTACCTCTCTGTTCAGACGTTGCAGGCATTAATAGTTAGTTTATGTATTTCTGTCATGACTTAACAAAACAGTTGAACGTACAGAATAAAGGCAACAAGATAACTATTTGCCGAAAGGGTATGGAGCTGAAGCTTATTATGCCCGCCTTATTAATGCTTAAATGCATTGTCGCGATAGAGAAAAAGGAAACAAACAAGCAAAAATAAAGAAAGCCAAGTATCAACGACGCTGCAAGTCTTAGGCCTCGTACACACAGTTAAAACAGGCTTCATGGCTTCACCCCTCCTCCCCTGCGACAAGTCAGCACATCAAAACCACGTGACTTCCATAGGGAATGAGGCATGCGTAAAGCATGCGTCGCGTGTTTTAACTGTGTGTACGAGGCCTTACATATCAGAACAAACGAAACTTCTTTTGATGAATATTCCACGCGAGCGCCCTGAACATGACATCTCAAAGCGCTCTCTCTGCTCATGAAACCCTTTGTGTGGACACGGCCCCTAATTCACTGTTTAGCTTCTTCTTTATTTGATCATACGTACTTTGTATTGTATTATTTAACTCTTTTGCTTTAGTTTGTGCCATGTGTTTTCATTCATATTACCGATATCCTACTTGCTAAGCATTCTTATACAGTAGCAGTAAAAAAAAAAAGAAAAAAAGAGAAGTTCCTATTATTTTTTACCACATGAATTTATAATTTGAAGAGCTGGCCACAGATGTAACTGCTGCTGAGAATTTATTTGTATTTATGCATTTTCATTGTAGGCATAGAGATACTGTGGCACGGAAGTAGAACAAATTGATTATTTTCTTAGCTGTTATTCTATCGACTATTTTTCGGAATCATCAAATAATTGAGGAGCACTTTTTGATTGATTTTGATTGATTTTAGATGAATTGCAGTCTAATCCATGTTTTTTTTAACAATCTATCAAATTGATTAGTCCAATTTACTGTTGCATCCTTGTATTGGACTTTACGCTTCATTTATGCAATTTAAAGACACGTAGAAACATAATCGTTATCTGTAGATATCACAAGTACTCAAGCCTAGAAATAATGGATAATAATTGAACACCACACTGAAGAAATCCCTCATATGTTTAATGATGGACTGTCCATCCCAGCCCTGCTCATGAAGCTGAATTGACGAAACAACTATCTTATGTTTTATACTATAAAGTTTAGTAATTCCAGAAGTCTTTGAACATGGGATGGAAGACAGTCAGCGATGTTAATTAAACAATGATTATCGTTAGCTTACTTCTCATATCACACATCACAAATCAATCTGATTTCTTTTCTATTATTATAATGGATAAAATGCATTAGTTTGGTTAACTGTTTTAGCCTTAGAAAGTTATGTAAATCCTTTAACCGCTATATATCAGGGGTCTTCAACGTTTTTCAGGCCAAGGACCCCCTAGCTGAGAGAGAGATGAAGCAGGGACCCCCTCTATATATTGTATAAAATTGTGTTTCAGATTAAACTTTTTTTTTTTTCACTTGGTCTGCTCTCTTTCCCTCTACACCACACCTCTTTGCCAAAAATAGCCGATCTACAAGCTTGCGCGCTGCGAGGTGTTGTAAGCTTGTAGATCTGCTATTTTTGGCTGAAGTTCTCCTCAGAAAAGAGATGCTAGGGTTCAAGTGGTTAATGTAAAAAGAAAAACATCATATCACACAAAGATTTGACGGCCCCCCTGTAGTAACTCTGAGGACCCCCTAGGGGTCCCGGACCCCCTGTTGAAGACCCCTGCACTATATAGTTGACCGGGGTCCCCCAGGGTTTTATGCTAGTTCCACTCCTTTTTATAGGTCTCCACCGCACCAACGCCGGCGGCAGTAAGTATTGGAAACCGCCTGTTGCTTAAAACCTGCTGTTGAATGGGGGCGGTGAATTCACTGGTCGCAGGGAAGCGTCGAAAAGGTTGTCTTTCGACCGCCGGATAGCAGCGGGCTTGTTGTTGAAAAAGGACATCAAGCCATAGGCTATTTTTATCACCATGGTAGCCGTCTGTCAGTGTCGGCTCTCAGGTGCATTTAGAAACTTTTTTCCCCACACCTTCCAACCCACTGATCTCCCGACTTCATTCGACTGCCAGTCTGTAGTAATCTGTAGTCTGTTTGGTGGAGAGAGCTACCTTAACATCACATCTTTTCTCTTCGCCGATCTACAAGCCTGTAGATCTGCTATTTTCTCTGAATGTTCGTCCCCAGAATAGGGACGCTATAGGGTTAAAGGACGTGCACTTTATGTTTCTGCTGTAGGCTGTGTGTGTTTGTTTTTAAATGTTTGTATGTCTATATGTGTACTGTTTGTGTTTAAATGAATGATTCCCTGTCATTGTCTCCACACACACACACACACACACACACACACACACACACACACACACACACACACACACACACACACACACACACACACACACACACACACACACACACACACATACACATACACATACAGAGTGGATCGAGGAACACGCTTCAGCCGGAGCCCCCCTGTCCAACTACGCCCCCAACCATCTGGAGACATACCGGGACCCCCATAACCTGCCACCCTTACCCCCGGGTCCTGGGGGGCCACCGAAACGTAAGGCTCTTTTGTTTTATGCAACATGCAAATTTGCAAAAGTACATTTTTTACTTCAGTAAAAGTATCAATACTGCAATATAGAAATACGCTGTTACAAGTAAAAGTCCGGAATTCAAAATGCACTTGAGTAAAAGAACTAAAGTATTGTCATCAAAATGTACCAAGAGTAAAAGTACTCCCCATTTCAAGTTTTCAAATGTAACATCTTTTGAAAATAGCTGATCTACAAGCTCACAATGCGTCGCATCGCGACGCATTGTAGATCAGCTATTTTCAAATGGACGAAATATATAGGGTTGAAGTGGATCTAAAAAGTAACTAGTAACTAAAGATTTCAAATAATTGTAGTGGAGTTAAAGTACAAAATGTACTCAAGTAAAGTACAAATACCTCAAATGTTTACTTAAAGTACAGTACTTCAGTAAATATACTCACTTTCCACCACTGTGTAAATACAGGGAAAAGTTAGATAGTATGCCCTTAAAGAGCTGGAGAGCTAGGGAGACCCCTGTTACTGCACCGCAACATGTTGTGGGCTTGTAGATCAGCTATTTATGATCATTTTACTTTTTTTTTTTAAAAAGACACATTTTTTTCTCCAGGAGGGAAGCCGTTCTTCACCAGGAACCCGGCGGAGCTGACCGGAACCTTCATCAACACCAAGTTGAAGAAGAGCCGTCGTGGTTTCGGCTTCACCGTGGTGGGAGGAGACGAGCCCGACGAGTTCCTCCAGATTAAGAGCCTGGTGCTGGACGGACCCGCCGCCGTGGACGGAAAGATGGAGACAGGTGCGGTTACACCAGTGTCTCTCTAAAGACCTACACACTGCCCGACATTTGATATCGTTGTGGTTCTCGCACGATGGATTGGTCGGCGACAGGGGTTCACTCATTCCAAGATATTTCACCACGATGTGATCCCGTCTGACGAAAACGTGAAAGGCTCCTGTGATATATACGCGAGACCGAGACAGGACGCTAATGATTGACATGAAATAATTCTCAATTTCTCTGTATTTCTCTCTCTCTCTCTCTCTCTCTCTCTCCCTCTCTGAAACAAACGTTTCAAAAGTCAACCAGAGTCCAATTCAGATCAGAAGCAGTGTTGCCGTGTCCGCTTATTATAAGCGAGTTGCTTGTAAAAAATATTGGTGGTTGCGTTTCTTTTTAGCTTAATTCCAAAGTGTAGTTGCTTATTTGGCTTTATTTCTTAATGTTGCTTTTTTTCTTTTAAAATAGTTGCAACGCGTTGTGAGCTTGTAGATCGGCTATTTTATTTGTATATAGGGTTAAAGTGTTCATGCAGCCTATAGTCGCTTTTGTTGGGCTTGTTTTCATAGACCTGGTTGCTTATTTCTCGCGCAAAACCTGACAATACTGTTCAGAGATACACACACACACACACACACACACACACACACACACACACACACACACACACACACACACACACACAGCTCTCTCTCTCTCTCTCTGTCTGATATACAAGCTCATTTTTTGGGCAGATTGTTCTAGTTTTTTTCGTGTTTTGGTTACTTTATTTCGAAGTTAAGGTTAGGTTATTTAATTCTTATTTTTGCCTGATTTTACCAATTTATTATCCAAAAATATATTTTATTTTTATTTTTTCAAAAAGTGGGGGGTATGAAATCACGGATCTGTGAGAGTGAGGGTGTCAAATCGTACGCACATTGAATGGCCGTGACGCCCCTGTCTCAAAGTCAGTATGGCCCCCTGGAAAAATATTCTGCCCACCCCCCTGTGCTAACAGTATAGTATTTGTTTGTTCACAGGCGACGTGATCGTCAGTGTGAACGACACCATCGTGCTGGGCTACACACACGCCCAGGTGGTGAAGATCTTCCAGTCCATCCCCATCGGCTCCATGGTGGACCTGGCGCTGTGCCGGGGCTACCCGCTGCCCTTTGACCCCGACGACCCCAACACCAGCCTGGTGACCTCCGTGGCCATCCTGGACAACAAGGAGCCCATCATCGTCAACGGCGGCGGCCAGGAGAGCTACGAGTCCCCGTCCAGGTTAGTTAGAGTGGGGTCCGGGGGTCCCTGAGGGAGTTCCAGGGGGTCCTCAGCTCAATGATGCGTTATTATGGATCCCGCCGCAGTTCTAGGCAAACCCCGCTGTGATTGGCCAGTAGTCGCTGTGATTGACAGTTCTTGTTTTTGCAACTATGCCTAAACCTTAACCCTAACCTCAGTAAAACTATGCCTGCCAGGGAGCCAATCAGACGGGTAAGGCGGGTCTATATCCTATAACGTTGGTGGGATTCATAATCACGCCACAATGATGGATAGTTAGGAACCAAATGGACCCTAACGGGTCCATTTGGTTCCATTTGTACACTCTCAGAGTTAAACTAACATTGATTTTACAATATAAATTGGGGTCCCAGAGATATAAATGCCATTTAAATAGGGGTCCGTAGCCTTAATGCATGTCGAACTGGGGGTCCTTGAATTTAAAATGGTTGAGAATCACTGCTAGAGCCGTAAGAATCTTCTCTTATGGGGGTCCCTGGCATATCTTTTCAAATGGGGGTCCGTGGGCTAATAAGTGTAAATTTGGGGGTCCTTGACATGAAAAGGTTTGAGAACCACTGAGTTAGAGTTTGGAACTTTTCATTATAGGCTTTTTATTTTGGCTTCATGTTTGTCAGTTAAGTTTTAATGTGGGCTTGCTGGTATAGTTTTTATTTTGTGCAAAGGCTTAGTTTTACTTTACTTTTTTATTAGTTTTAGTGGCAGTTTTAGGTTTTTGCGCAAGACTCAAAAAGGTCAGAAAATACTGTAACTGGAAAAGTGCGCTCCTCTGAGCGCAGATCCTCGCCAGGCCAGGTTGCCTACCCAGGACCCGCAAAGTTTGGCAGGCAGAATGGAACCTGCGAAATCGGACCGATACATCCTGATCACATGACTGCAGATATATTATGTACGTTGCGATATGACGATATCTGTCAAGATACAACGCGTTGTGAGCTTGTAGATCGGCTAGTTTCAAACATGTTTGTACTTTTACTTTAAGTATATTTTGATGCCAATACTTTTTTACTTTTACTCAAGTAACATTTTGAACACAGTATTTTTATATTGTGGTATTGCTACTTTTATTTTGAGTAAAATATCTGAGTACTTCTTCCACCACTGATTATAACGACCTCTCTCTCTCTCTCTCTCTCTCTCCCGCCCCGTTCAGTCACGGCAGCCATAACGGCCTGCGGGGGGAGCCCCGCCCCCACAGCCCGTCGGCCGACGCTGCGTCCAACGGTTCCCACGGATACTCCAGCAGTGACGTGGCCACGCTGGCGTCCTCCATCGCCACGCAGCCCGAGCTCATCACCGTCCACATGGAGAAGGGAGACAAAGGTTAGGAAACACACACACAGAGCTTATTATCACCCCCGTCCGAAAAATTATTCAGCTTCTAGATCTGTGGTTTCTCCTTCATTAATTGAGTACACAGAACCACAATGGAAACGAGCCTTCAGGGCTTTTTGTGTTATCCTTTTAGCATTATTGTGTAACTGTACCTCCGTACTTTTTAACGGTCAGTGGTGGAAAATGTGGTGGAGAATGTACTCTAGTTTTTTTACTTACGTAAAAGTATCAATAGTGCAATGTAGAAATACTCTGTTACAAGTAAAAGTCAGAAATTAAGAATTTACTTCGGTAAAAAGGTACAAAAGTATTGGTATCAAAATGTACTTAACACATTGACTGCCTGAATTATTTTCACTGCCTATTGTTATTCATGCCAGAGATTTTTCAATGAAAAAAAAAAAGTACTCAGGAGCCGAGATACAAAATTTTAAAGTTTTAAGTTAACAAGGAAGTGGATGAGAGTAAAGATCTTCAAAAATTCATATCTCCTTGGTCTTTGGGTCAAATAAAACAAAAACATTTTTTTTTTTTGAAAATTGTTTTTTTTGTTGCTAAAATCGAGTTAACTCGATCTTGGCAGGCAAGTGATGAAAAGCTAATATCGAGTTAACTCGATCTAGGCAGTCAATGTGTTAAAGTATCAAAGTAGAAAGTACTCATTACGTTAAAAAAATGACATTACGTTACATGCCTAATCATTATGATCATTATCATTCCTCCAGGGTTCGGCTTCACCATCGCCGACAGCCTGACGGGCGGGGGCCAGCGGGTCAAGCAGATCGTGGACTACCCGCGCTGCCGCGGCCTGAAGGAGTCTGACATCCTGATGGAGGTCAACAAGAGGAACGTCCAGAACATGTCCCACAACCAGGTGGTGGACCTGCTCAGCAAGTGTCCCCGAGGCAGCGAGGTCACCATGCTCGTACAGAGAGGTAGGGGCTTGAACTTTACCATATATGATACGCTATAGAGCAGTCCACCCCCCCAGGGGGCCTTGAGGGGGGGGGGGGGGGGGGGTACCCTGCAAAAATGTGTCAATGCAGCGTCACAATCATTTCAACCACTTTGACCATATTTTATACTTTAGGGCAGGTGGAGGTGCTGTGTTTGCGTTGCTCCGACAAGCCCGATATTATCAATACAATCCTGTAGTGTGTGGTGGTGATGATGATGACCCATTGTTTTCCAATCTTGTAGTGTAATGCATGATTATAAGATAATCTTATGAGAGAAGCTTGTAAGATTATTCTTTAGTGTGTCGTGTGATGAGTCCAGCTTAAAGGTAGGGTAAGTGATTATCTTTGGTTAAAATAAGTGTTAAATAGCTCTATATT